>NW_004797541.1:414595-417095 GCF_000002075.1 Aplysia californica | reverse complement strand
TGAAAACATGCTGAAATACTCTTTTCATCAAACCATCTGCTAGTCTTACTAGAAATGTTGATAGTTGTACAGCTTCTTGTCGGCCAGTAAACACTAAACTTAAGTATCTTACCGGTATTTATACACATATTATACATGTGTACGTTTTAATATTAATAGCTTTTTACTACTTTGGTTTGGATTGTGGCATTGATGGTTTGAGGCTCCTGTCTTCTACTACCTCAGTGGACTTGTCTGTTTTGGACTAGTCCTGATCAATTTAAAGATAGATAAAAAAGCGATTCAGCAGCATGCACCCTCTCTGATTCACACAAACACATAGATGCACTTCTTGCACAGATAGGCGAAGTGTAAGTGCAATAAAAAGTTATGTTGTGTAGCCTACTATTTCTAGTGCAGTCAGGTGATTTGCCATTGGTGTAAGTTTCTGTCCTGCCCATTTGCCTCATGGAGGAGGGAAAAAGGATATGAAATTAGATTAAAACAGAAATTGCCCGTTATATTTAATATGCTGTCTTGTCAATACCTTGACTTTGACTGCCCTTGCTACATGATTTGGGGTCCTTACTTGTAGTTCTTGATGTTAAATGGAAGAATAACTGTTAAGCTGATTGTTGTGTGTGGTTTTCATTGCGAAAGTGAATAAATCTACAAAAGGTATCTCTTCATTGCAATAAATATTTTTAGTAATTTTAGTCTTCTGAATGCTGAGTCCATAATTCTAGTGCTGTAATTTTTTGAAAAGTGGTATTTCTACTTTTGACTTTTTATGACTGAAGCACAACTTGTTATAGTTTGCACATTTTCCGTACCTTGATTTCCTGTGGAGGACTGGAAAAGAGGCATGTGGGTGATGGTTCTGCTTGTGTGTTCTGATATATGGAAGAGGATCACCTCATCAGACATTGGTCACATGATGGTAAGAAAGAACAAAAGCTGACCCTTTGAAACTGGAGAGACAATGTATGGATATGATATTATTTATTATGATAAATGGCACAGGCAGGTGGGTGCTTGGCAGGTGCTCTGGTGTGGTTTGCTCCATCTTTCCTATAAAAAAATCGTATCATCTCTATCTCCCCTCCTTTTTTGTGTTTGTTACTCTCTTGTAACACTTCTACTTCTAATCTTCGGCACTGATATATGACCGTATTGTGTTGCAATGCAAGTGCCTTAAAACACTTACTAAAACTAAACTGGCACAGGCATGCAGCAAGGCTCTACGTTGTTTTTAGAATTTATATAGATTTGAAAAGTTTAATTCTGCCCTTTTGAATAAATTACAGTCAAACCTTGTACGGCCCCACGTTGTACAGCCAGCCCCGCTTACCGCCAGGTTTTGCCAATGTACAAAAAGAATCCTCTAGAGATCATACACATAGTATTTTCGCCTTTGCACCGCCATCTACCAACCATCGGATAGGGGCGGGCACGAGACGAGCCGAGTACTCGTTTCTCGCGAGAAATGCCCTTCCCGTCGCTGCCCGGGCATTAAACTACTGCTCGGTACCGAGAAGTGATACTGCTCGTTGGCTTGACATAACGAGTAACAGTAATGAGAGTGAGAGGCGAGAAATGACACGCAGACAGTGCCACCCATCACGGTGCCGTCCCGTGTGTGAAACTGAAAGGGAGGGGAGAGGGTGGCGAGACGAGGCGAGTGGGGAGTTGATCAGAGCCTAGGCCTAGGTCTTCCTACCTTCCTTCACCGCAACTGGGCTAGCCTAGTTTAGATCCCCGCCACGAACGGCCTTCTCGCTAAACGCCCGTACTGCGGGGCGAGAAGAGAAATTGGTCTCAAGACAAGAAGCATTTCTCGGGACACGAGATGAGAAGCATTTCTCGGGACCGGTCCCGGCGAGAAGTAGGTCAGCTTCTTGGTCTTCTCGCTCGGGAAGGAAAAAGCGCTTCCCGCCCGTCTCTACCATCTGAGTTGTACGGCCTTTATTAAAGTACTGTAAATTTACCGTGCTGTACCGCCAGCGAACTGGCTACCAAAACTATACAGTATACATGGCGCTTGGCACATCCACTCAGTGGTTGCTTAACAATACATGTATTTCACACGCGAGTCTGCTATACGAGCTAGGCCTAGGTCTAGATCAAACGCGTTTCGCAGATTTGCTCCCTCCCCACCCTTGTCTTGTAGATTTCAGGAAATGTGGATCTAAGATCAACAGTGATGTAGTGTTACAAACGAACACAATACAACGTGTAATGTACAAGTAAAATAAAACATAACAATGAGTAAAACGTGTGAGAGAGAGAGAGAGAGAGAGAGAGAAATATTGACAGTGTGCTATGAGAGTAAATTTTTGGGTCCAATTTAAGAAGTGAACTTACTGTGGCGACACACAGTCTTTTTATGACTTGATGTCACGATCTTTACATAAAACAATATCTGGCAGATTCAAACTGATTTTACTGTTCTTGAACCTGTCTCTTCTATGAAACAACAACTCTTTAACTCTCTCTCTCTCTCTCTCTCTCTCTCTCTCTT
>NW_004797541.1:410742-412545 GCF_000002075.1 Aplysia californica | reverse complement strand
CTATAACATTACTGGGCGGAACGAAGGAACGTCGGTCCAGGGTCCAGGCCAAGTAAGTTTAGTAAGGTAGGTCTAACTCGGGGAAGTAGGTGACGAAGAGAACACAAAGCAGAACCATGGGTGGCTTAAAACGCAGTAGAAATAATTATGCTAACAATTGATGTACAAGCTGTAATAAGAGATAGGTTGAATGATGAATGTAACTGAATAAATTATGTAATATAATACATACATGTATGTGTCTGTACTGCAGACGTGTCCTTCCTTTCTAGTAAGCCGTGGGTGGGCGATTTAATAATCCAGCCGGCGTGATATTGATAAACAAAAGATGAAGGAACAAGTCTTTGTTGATCTAGTGCGACAACACACCAAAGAACCACTAATGTTTCTCAGAGCGCCTTCAAATCGGCCGAGTGTTTCTGAAAGTTGATTAGTTTAGATATTACTGTGTATTTAGGTACTTGAAACTAAATAACTATTATCGTCAGCAATCAATCGCTTGTCCACTGTACAGCCCAGTGAACGAACCGCGCCTGAAAAACTCTTGATTTTCTGCACAAGCTAACCTTAGGTTCTACTGCAAAATGGCAACATGGTCGAAAAAGAAAATTCTTCAGTTCATTTAAATTTACAGATCATATGACAGCCTTTGGAAAATAAAATCCAAAGACTACGGTATAATAATTCAAGTCGTCCGTAGAAGGAACGGACATGTAAAAATCGTGGTAATGGTAATTTTTGGTAGGGTCCCTACAGTCGTACATGCACATTCCAACCAGGCGGTTTTGCCGGAGTGGAAACCGGCGTTAGAACCGCCATTCGAAGGGTCGGCGTATCATCCACATCAGCGAGTGTACTGACAATGACGATTTGCACACACACACACACATTCGTTAAGAAAAAATACTAAAATCTACAGGATAAGGCGAAGGCTACTTCCCGCTTTTTAATTTTAGTGATCTTGATCTAGATCTATTGCTTAAGTGATCTCTTTTCTGAGGCCAGTCTTCCATTCACAGTTTCCTCTTTTCGTTTTTCTTCGCCGTGAGCAGTAGATCTACATAAATTGCAAGCAAATCGTCATTGTCAGTACACTCGCTGCTGTCAAACTACCATCCGTGATGTGGATGACGCGTCGACTCATCAAATTCCGAATAGCGGTTTTTCGTGACGGTTTCAGCGCTGGTTCCCACTCCGGTTAAAAACATGAAACCGCCTGGTTGGAACACGTAGGCTACATGTGTAGGACCCTAAGGTTTCTGAATCTGAGTCATTCGAGTCTACACTCACTCACTCCACCTTCACATGTAATTAAATACAGTGGGCCCCACTTATAGCATAGTAAACGTTCTCAGTTATTACGGGATTTGGGCTATAGCAGGCACACGTATAAGTTATAATAAATCCCCGAGTCCAATCTCTTATATAATTATATTACAATGTACAGTTAAAACGTTCGTTTATAATTTATAGTGTGGAAGAGGGTAGGTGGGCCCCGGGGTATACCTTGCGAAATACTAGGAGGATAGGAGGACCCCGGAGTCACCTTAGTGAAATAAGTAGGCTGTGTTTAATTAAAAGGATTGGTCCATGATCAAGCCATTCGAATCTGTCATCTGACTGTCTTGTGACAACTACCTTCCTAAAAACAGTGAAAACACAAGACATTCAGTTTGCCTGGTGCCTCCTCCAAACACAAGGTCTAAGATAGATTATTTACTGTTGCCAGGTGCCGGTGTTAGATCTAGATCTCGGCTTAGGCCTACTCCAGATTCGGTCAAATATAAGGGGACTTACAAGACA
>NW_004797541.1:380165-410310 GCF_000002075.1 Aplysia californica | reverse complement strand
AGAGAGAGAGAGAGAGAGAGAGGAGAGAGAGAGAGCTAAACGTGCCACAACATCCATCACATGGTGACGCCATGCTACTAAATGAACACAGAAAGTAAAGAAAGCCTGTGTCGTGGATGGCCATGTGAGGTGGTGCCTCAAGGCCCGGCCTGTACGTGGACGGCCGGCTTTACTGTAACGGGAACACAGACTGGTTGAAAAGTAAACCCGACCATCCACATACAGGCCGGACCTTGAGGCGTCACCTCACATGGCCATCCACGACACAGGCTTTCTGTGTTCATTTAGCATGGCGCCACCATGTGATATAATGGATGTTACTGTGGCAAGTTTAGCTATCACTATAAATATTTACATTGTTTTAAAGACGAAAAGGAAGAGACACGTGTGTTTGGTATGGAACCACTGTAGAATTTGATGGTGATGAAGAATCCGTAAAGTTTTTATCAATTTTTACCCTTCTGTTTAATCTCCAAGTAGCCTACTCCGGCCCCAGGCCTGTGCAAAAAATATGTCAACGACAGATAGTTGGGAAGCCGCCTTGAGGCCGGGGATTCCCCCAAAAGTCGGCCTGTGCGTGGATGGCCGGCTTCAGAACTGGGAGCTTGATCAACTGCATGTCTCTGTGTTCCTTTTCCCAACTGTGGTGGTATACAGTGGAACTCGGATTCAACGAGATCGCCGGGCCTGACCTAAAATCTCGTTGAATCCGAGTGTTCGTTAGAAAACACGAGGTTTTGTGTAGATAACTACAGGTACTGAGCAAGTAATCATGTACATGTATAAAGAGAAGTCACAAGTTGTGCCTGAAATGCCGACATATTATGAGCTGTGTGAAAAAAAAGACCGATTCGTTCACATACACACGCCTGGGTCATCTCAATTGTTTACCAAAAAGTTGTGTTGCTGTGTAGAGCCTAGTACTAGCATACGGCAACTTTTGATTCAACAAACCAGCGCACAATTCATTACATAGATCTACGTCAAGACTAGCTTATCATTGTAATAATGATCAGTTGCCGAGGGTAAAAAAAAGAAGACTGTAACGCGTTTGTATCTTCGACGTTCAACGCCCGGACCGCTAGTCCCCCCCCCCTCCCCGACACGCACTTACACACAGCCACACGTGTGCAAGTCGCCCATCCGTCCTCGACACACACCAGAGTAGACACGTGCACGTGCCAACAACGCATGTGTTGGTATTGAAAAAGGCCGCTGATTGGTCGCATGCCATCGGCTAAGTGAATAATGGTTCACGATGCAGGGGAAATGGATGGTTTCCTGGAATAAAGTTCTCTCTGGGAGAAAGAGTGAAGCCACGTCTGCGGGGGCTGTTCACCTTGGAAGCGACCTCGTTGAATCCGAACTCGCTGATTTAAGTGCTCGTTGAATCCGGGTTATTTTAATATAATTTTAAAGAAGAAAAAAACCCCGGGAATCTATCTCATCTCGTTGAATCCAAGCTCGTTGAATTCGAGTTCCACTGTAGTAAAGTATTTGTTTTATTGCGAATTGTTGTTCAGCCTAAAATAAAGCACACTGAGCCTTCTGTACGGCATGGTGTGTACTGAATATTATATTCAGCAGGCTACGTCCTGTTCATCTCATAACCACCAAATGATGTCTAGTCAACCTCCATGGGACTGAGGTACCTGACAAAGAAAGATTTTTGAGTAAGGAAGAGGAGCAAATAATACACATTTCTGGAAAAGAAAGGAGATCAGAAAATTTGGAAGTGAAAGTGAATCTCTATGCAGTAAATATCTCATTTATTTTAAAAAAATAATCATGTAAACGTAATCTCCATCTCTATAGCAGGGATATTACACTAGCCACAGCAATCTTGTTACAGCTGGGTTCACTATATGACTGTGCAATATAATCTTGTTTTTCTTCTTTTTTTTTAAATGGTTTTTTTTCTTCAGTTTAAAGCAGAGAACTTCAGTGAGGGCTTTGGGGATCAATTTTTCTGGACTGCTTTCTCAGTTAACAGATTGGTAAGAAAAAGTAAAAGGGAACTGAAAAACAGGACACAAGACATTTAGGATAAGCAATAGATAAGATGCCAGAGAGGCAGTGGCATGTGAGTGCCGCACCACAAGTGACTTGAGCGAGCCAAGCGCCCGTTTCTCAAGATCCTGATCCTTCCTTAGCGCCACAAAAATCATTTCATTGAAAAAAAAAAAATTCAAACAAAAGAAACCCAGGAAGAAAACAAAGACTAGAGACTAATGTTACAAAGACTAAGATGACAATCATTCTGGCTGGCTTAAAATTTTTTATTTCATTTCTCAACCAGCATTTTGAAAGCATGAATCATAATTTCATAAAAAAGGTAACCGACAACCCACCCACCCCCCCACCCCAAAATTTAAGAAAAAAAAAAATGACATAAAATTAATGGAGCTTATGGAACACCATAGTCGAGTAATATGGTACACTTATAACCATCAACCACCAAATACAATAGTTTTCCCTCTCACCACGGGCATTAAGAACCATAAACAACAAATAAAATGTCCCCCCCCTCACCCTTACAGGACCTGTCCCGTAAGGCCTGGCAGAAGGATCTACAGTCAATCTTGTCTTCATTTGAGAAGGCGAATAGAGTCTCTAGGTCATAGTCATAATTAGACATATATTTTCAATTATACCCGTACAGATTTTAACATTGTGATCTTACACAATTTTAGTCGATTTTCCCCAACTTTGTGCACAGTAATAGTAGAGCAGCGTACTTTTAATTTATATTCATATATATAAATTTTTGTCTTGAAAAGGGAATTTTCCATTTTAATTCTACTAGCTTTTCTTTTCTTGTGTTTGAATGAAAGCAATTAACAACACTCTCCAGCTCAAAAACATTTCCATTATAACATTATAAATATCTTCGATCATAACCTGAATGAAAAACTTAAAAACCTCCCAAATTCTTTAACTAATGGCATGGCACCAGAAATAAGGAGAACAGAGTCCCAATTTCTAACGTACTGGAACATACCAGGAATTGAACCCAAAACTCTTGGCACGAGAGACGAGTACCAGCCAATAGATAGAAGGCAAATGATCCCCATCTGTTACGCCCTAAATGTATCATCTTTCAGCTGTACGAAAGAGAAGGGAGTAGGATCTCTGAAGCTTGGGTTGCGGATGACTTTGGTCCTAACTTTCTTCAGCAAATCCATCAAGTCATCATATTCATGAATAGAATGCCTTGCTTTCAGGTGATCTAAAAGTTCTTCTTGGTTGGAAAAGTACGCGGAGCATTTTGGACAGAACCTCACAGTCATCTGGAAATACAAAAGAAGATTTAAATCTACATTTATTGAACTAGATATGTTATTACTTGTAATTTTTTTTTAGGCAGTTAAAAACCAACACATTATGAAAAGAAGTTCCTAAAGACTTATGAGCAAAACATAATATAAACAACTATGACAACTATAAACCATAAACTGGATACCGGTACTGTACAGTATGGAGTGTAAAGTAAATCAGGTTGACTCAAAGAAGATATCGTATTGTGTATAAAAAAGACTTTCAACCAAGTACACTGTAGCCTACATGATGCATATATTTAATATACATATTATTCTTTAACTTTAAAGAAGAAAAAAAATATTCTATGACATGAATGAAATACTGCAAATAAAGGCAAGGCACAGACCTCCTAAAGCAATCCTTTCCATGACTACTTTGGGTTATACATCATGTACACACAGTACTACTAAGAACCAGGTATCTGACAACTATTAAATCATGGAAGGTTAAAAAAAGGAGCCACCTTATTATAGGCCTCCTCCACCCGTAAATCGGTCCCAGCAAATGTGTCTTGTGACACCTTTCTCGCCAGGCACGTAAGGCCTACACATATTGACAAGACAGGCTACAAAAAGCGAGACCAATGCTAATACATTTGAACGTTTGTGAATCACATCCATACTTCTTGTGTGGTGATGTCCCACAAGCAATGACAAAGAATTTAAACTGCCATGACTCAATCATCATACTGTCATGCTAGGATCCATCGTGTGAGCAATTGTTCCCATTAATTTAATGGGCTTTTCAACAATATAAAAAAATGTGATTGTAGGAGTTATAACACCCCCCCGACACAATTTAGATTATTTAGGGGGCGGGCTTCCGATCCCTCCTGTGTCAGGGCCAACGCGGGCCGAGAGGGTTACAATATCCCAGTAGAAAGATCAAGATATTGAGATAAAAGATAAAATTTTTCTCCCCACTCAAAAATCGAGCTTGGGTCTCCTATGTGCAACAGCTAAGCACCCAACACCACAGATGTTTTTCAGCCAAATCTCCTATCACTGCAAAAACTAAACAGCTGACATTATAAAATGCAAGTCTAAAGAGGGCAACAAAAGGTAAAGACCAGATCTAACACCAGGGAGTCCACTTTTAATAAGTTCTGAAAAGACACTATTCTAAAACCCCATTTGTCCCCCTTCTTTATCTTTGTAAATAAAATACTGCTATGCTCAATCATACAAACACGCAAGTTGGTTAGCGGAATATTGCTGCTGCTGTGGACAGCGCATAGGCCAATTATAACATATATGTAAAACCTCGCCAGTCGAGAAACCTGTTGGTGATCTAGCGAAACAAAGAATGGGACAGCCCAAGAGTGCCAACAATGAAGGCCGGAACGAATGAGTGGGGAGGGTGTGGAATGCGCAGACAAGAAGAACGCATCGCGTGATAGGCCAGCCTAGTCTAGATTATCTAAGCCTACTATGCCTTTCACTTCTCCGATGCAGGGATCAAGGTCACAGTGCTGTAATGGATGGAGCAAATGTGTGACATGAGCAGGGTGTGGTGTGTACCCAACGTGCGAAAGCAGACAGAATGTACCACAGGGTGTGGTGGGGTGGGGGGACAACATAGTGGATGAGTTATACCGGGTGCCGATAGCGGATGGGTTTGGGCCAGGGGCGATTGCCCGACTCGCCGCCTGAAAATGTTTCTTTTGCGACGAGTTCGGCTTGTGCCACGATAGCCGTTTTGCGCCCTCAATCTGGATGGCAAACTGCCCCGCACCGATCCCCCAATGGGCACCCCATACAGTGGAACTCGGATTCAACGAGGTCGTTGGGTCTGACCTAAAATCTCGTTGAATCCGAGTGTTTGTTATAGCAAACACAAGGTTTTGTGCAGATAATTACATGCACTGAGCAAGTAATGTATAAACAGAAGTCACAAGTAGTGCCTGAAATGTCTGCATATTATGAGCTGTGTAAAAAAAAAGACCGATTCGTTCAAATCAAATGCACAAACCTGTGTCATCTCGAATGTTTACCAAGAAAAAGTTGTGCTGCTGTGTAGAGCCGAGCATACGGCAACTTTTGATTCCACAGACCAGCCCACAATTCATTACGTAGATCTACGTCAAGACTAGCTTATTATTGTAATAATGATCACTTGCCGTGGGAAAAAGACTAACGCGTTTGCATTTATGCGACGTTCAACGCCCGGACCGCTAGTGCGCCCCCCCCCTCCCCGACATGCACACACAGCCACATGTGTGCAGGCCGCCCATCCGACCCCGACACACGCCAGAGTAGACATGTACGAGCGCCAACAACACACGTGTTGGTATTTTAAAAGGCTGCTGATTGGTCGCATGCAATCGGCTAAGTGAATAATGGTTCATGATGCAGGTGCAATGGATGGTTTCTGGGAATAGATAAAGTTTGTTCTGGGAGAAAAATTAGCAACCTCGTTGAATCCGAGCTCGCTGATTAAAGTGCTCGTTGAATCCGGGTTACTTTAATTGATTTTAAAGAAGGAAAAAAGCGGGGAATCTATCTCATCTCGTTGAATCCGAGTTCTCGTTGAATCCGAGCTTGTTAAATCCGAGTTCCACTGTATTAGCCTAGAGCCCTGTTTTTCGGATCGCCAACGTTGAGTAGTCAACTTTGCTAGCGCTAGAGAAAGAAACCTGATTCGATTTTTGGTCAAGTAAGACCAGAGTTAATGTTGAAAAAAAGCACCATGAGGGGAAATAACAAAAAAGAAATAAACATAACACTTAACTCATAGGATAGGCCTACTTTATTATTTTCCTTTAATTTATTACTGGATCCCTTATAACGTGAATCCTGCTTTAACGGACATTTTGCACCAGTCCCCTCCCTCTCGTTATAACAGGAGTCCACTGTAGTTGCACTTACATTCTGTTTGTGGAATATCTGCCAGTGATCCACAAACTCCTCCTCTGACTTGTAATAGCGTTTGGCAGAGCAACTCTGCACAGGACAGCTGCGATTTTCTGAATATTCAAAAGTCACTTGGAACTTTTGGGGCAGCACTGATGTCTTGCCCATCATTTCTTTGTAAAAGATCTCAGTGATTTCAACAACTTGTGTCTCTCTGCGGATAAAATTGAACATTCCATTTCAAGGAATTTTTCAGGCATAATTCTAAAAAAATCTGAAATCATAAGTATGTCCAAACTCTTCCAATATCTCTCTCTTACCTTAGTATGCTACTTTAGAGGTAACAAAATAGTCTTCAATACAAGGCAAAAAAAGACAAAGATCATCTTTGATAGAGCGGACGGTTTAGGAACTGGTCCCAATATAGTAGTTGTTATCAATCCAGCCCAATATATTAGAAAGCAATTGAAATTTGCAGCAATAAATAAGACAAAGGCCATCCAGTTAAAAAACTGCACTTTTCAAAACCGATAAAAAATACCCCACAAGCTGACTGATCATACATCATAGAGCCAGTACAAATTATGACAGCTACTTCATATTAATACTACAGTCGACTACGGATGAGTTGATGTTGGAGGGGGAGTGAAAAAAAGATCGCCTCATCTGAAATTCAATTTAACCGTTGGAATCTGCAAAGATGAGGGCCTGGGACCCGTGAAAAAGATCAACTTAACTCTTCAAACCTTGACTTTTTTCCACCATTTCCCTGAGTTTTTTTCTACAGTCACCTAAACCTGGTGCACTATGTCTCATTATAACCCCAAAAGCTTGCCTCCAACTTCTAAATAGCGGAAACAAAGGCTTAGTCATTATTTAAAAACTTGGATCAGGAATAGTTCTGAAAAACGAGAAAAAACTATCACTAAATGAAACAAAACCGTAGTCACTAGTACTGGACGCCAGAGCTGGTTGTAACGGAGTACAAGTAATTAGGTACTTGTAGTTACGTTACAATTTCCGGTACTTTTACAATACTTTGGTACATTTTTGAGAACCAGTACTTTTACTCTACTCCGATACTTTTTATAAAAGTACCTTTGAGCATTTTTAAAGTACATTTTGAGTACTTTATAAGCTAAATGAAAGGGTAAGTGCTGGCATTTCTGATCATAATTTACGGAACAAACACCCGGGCGGGCACAGCCGATCAACCAAGAGTTAAAAGTTGAGAGCAAAGATCTGCCCGTCGCACCGAAGATCAGCCACTCTCGCGAATGTGATCACAAGCGTTGTAAAACTGGATGAAACGGTACAATGTTTGCCCCAGACGGGATCACACCGAGGTGTGAACTAACCGACGCGTTTGATTTCCCCACACATCGCACTCGCATCTGAGCTCGCCACCTAAACTTACATCACTCGCTGGGTGGGTAGGGCCTACAAGTTCGCTCCAGGCAGGACCACATCGAACTGTGAACTCTTCCCTGACCATTGAGGCAGTTTTTCTCTATTCCCGAGACAGCCTGAATTTTAATTGGTGTGGTCACAACGTAATGGTGCGTAACGACAAAGGCGGGGGGACTCAATCAGAGATGGAAAGCTAGAATTTTTGGACAGGTAAAGGGGAGGGGCAACTGGATAAACGTAGATCAAGATCTCGAGACTCACGATAGGCTAATGAGCGTATATAATATATGGCATGCTTCATGCCATTGTGATTGGTCATCAAGGTTGAACACTCTTTGTTCGCCATAATATGCCATAAACCCACCACGGGTCACGTCAGTTCATGGGTCACTGTAGATTCTTCCTTGGCTTCGTCTGTTAAGATCTCGTATTTTCCTTGCTCCCAAGCACTGGGATCTTAGGCGGAGACTACCGTAGTAGAGAATCTTTGGTTACACTACACTTACTAGACTCTATGAATCATGAAACTACATGTACATGTATTTTGGTTTGCCGTGGGCGCCGTGAACTACACAGTGTGACCAAAATCTGTCTTACCACTACAATCCAATTGAAACTGAAACTTAGTTCTCAATGTATATCTAACATTTTTTTAGGCTACCTAGTCCTAAATTTCTTCTTAATTTTTTTTGGGGGGGTGGTTTTTGTTTAAGGCTACATTGATTCCTTGAGGATTTGTTCATGAAGAATTCAATGCACTTTTCCATTTCTTTGCTGGCCATTTTCATCAATTTAATGTTTTCTTTCGAGAAACTTTGTCTCTACATTTTCCAATTCGGGTACTTTTCCACATTTTCCAATTCGGGTACTTTTCCTTTAGAACTTTCCGACCTCTTGGACTGACTTACATTTGGTCACATTGTCTTGCTCAAGCAAGGCCTAATTTGTCAAATATACTGGATCTGTTATTCAATATGATGTTTTGCATTAGCACTGAAGTGTTTTAGCCTATTAGCAGAAAGTACTCAAAATGTACTCATAAGTACTTTTTAAAAAAGTACTTGTACTCAAGTACATTTTACAGGAAAGTACTTTTACTGTACTTAAGTACATTTTTTAGATCGTACTTAAATACCTTTTCAAAAGTACTTTAACAGCTCTGTCGGACGCTCCCAGGGTCCGAGGGGTTTAAAGAGTTAACCGAAGATCAACTCAAGCGAGTCGACTGTACTTGATACCATATTCATGCCATGTGCATGTATCTATTTCATCATTTTAATAATTCAAAAATACATCTCCAGAAAAATCAGTGATATTTTTGGCTGCTCAGATTGTCCGTACCACTGACAATATGGGATTACTCCACTAAGGTGTCATCTCAGGTTCAGAACAAAGGATCATTCCTAATATTTTCCTCAGCCATTACCATTAGAAAACAAATCCAACACAAAGCTCTTATTGCCAGCCATCCCTCCCCCCACAATATTAACTTCTACAGTAATAATAGCAGCATTAAATCGAAGGATCAGTCTACATAGCTTACAACCGCCTAAAATTTCTGACAGAGTTATGAAACTTTATAATTTGGGTCAAAGTCTGCACATGAAACAGGATTTAATAAAACTCTTACTCTTCAGTTTCCAAGCGAGAAGAGGGCTCATTTGCCTGAAAATTGAAAATTTAAAAAACGGGTTGACTGTAAACACACAATACCTTCCAATTTCAGACATTCACTCCATTAGAAACAATGAAACAGTCAAGGAATAGAAAAGGGAAAAAGGGATACACATATACAGCAGGGTCCACTTAAACTAAAACCTGCAGGGCTGCTGGATTTTTTTTTGGTTTAGCCAGATTCACAGTTTTACAGTTTGGAGAGGGCTGCTCAAACGGCGATGATTGTTGAAAAGGTAGAGTCAGGAGTGCTCTGCTTGTAGCAAGTTTCAATTTTTGAATTTTTTTCAAGTCAACCTCTGTCAGCATCTGCAATATGTGCTACACACTGTGTGCCTTGTGTGTACAGAATAGGGAATCTGTGTCACATGCATTGTAAGCCTAATTTGACAAATCCTTACTGGTTATAGTTCCATTTTTAAAAAGTGGAATAATACATGGTATATATATATATAACCATAACAAATCAAAGCAACAACAAAATTATTTCAAAAGTCATTATGATTCATTGTTGTTCAAGAAAATGGGAGCATATGTAAAAAGTAAAGCAAGTACACGAAGGAAAGCTGAAGACCTAATTGGTTTTTTTTCTTTTTTTTTTTTTTACGTGTGCGCATAGGTAAGATTTATGGAAAAAAATTTGGGGAAACAAATATATAACACAAAAAGTTGCAGGCAGAGCTAGAGAAATAAATGTGCATACCTCAACATTTCCGCTGTGGCTTGAAGCAGATTCAGCTCCCTTGTCAAGTGAAGAAATTCCTAATTTTGAAGATGTAGGTTCCGCCCCAGCAGAATGTCGCATGAAATCAAACTTTCCCACTGATGTTGATGAAATTATCTCTTGGAAAGGCAGAATTATTTGAGCAATTCCATCTTTCAAATCATTGGCTGGATGTTGCGATTCTTCCTTTTTGTTTGCCATCAGATCTTGGGTTGGCTGGGCTTTCTCCATTTCAGCTTCCTTCTGCAGTTTCAATTTCTGTTCTCTTGCCTCAAGTAACTTCTGGGCCTCCTTTTTCGCAGCACTATTCTCAACACTAACAGACTGCCCGCCTTTTTTCAAGTCTTCAATCATTTTCTTAGCCCAGTTTGCTCTTCTTTTTTCTTCAAACTCTCTCCTTGCTTTCAGTTCTTTCTCTCGCATTTGCTTAGTCATCTCCTCTTTTTGCCTTTCTGACTTCTCTGCATCATCTATCCTTTTTTGTAAGCTCTCCATTTCCATTCTTTTCTTTTCAGCTTGAAGCACCTCATTCTTATTTACTTTTACTGTCCTTTTGCCATGAGTACTTATCTCGCATGTAATTTCTTTTTTCTCGTCAATCGTTTCTACAGTCCAAGGATTGGTATCTTTTTCCGACTCATCAGTAGAAAGCCTTTTTTCCTGCACAGGTTTGGACAATGACTTTTGAAGTTTGGCAAGTTGAACTTGCATCTACAAATGAGAGAGAAGAAACAGAATCTCATTATCAATATCAACAGTAGCAAACACTTCACTGGAAGCAAAAACAAATTAATCTTAAGTCATCAAATGCACCAACCCTAAAGATAAGTATTAGAAAGGCACTTATTCAGATAAACTAAATGACAATAATCTGACATCGATCTAAATTTTGAGACAGGGACTTCCGAGTTAGAAATTGCCACTTTCAATGAATATTCAAGAAATCCAGAGAGTCACTTGTAATCAATGGCCTACACTTAACCATTGTTGAAAACAACACAGAAACTATAATTCAAAAACAAAAAAATCAAACAAAGTTTTCATCAACAGTTTGCTGCATTAGATAAGTCAATACAATACTATAGGGACTCTATAAAATTATCCACTGACCACTAACCTCAAGAATTTTCTGAACGTTTGGATTGTCAGTTTCCAACTGTTTTAGTTTGTTGAGTGACTCTAGCATATCAGCACACACATCTCTCGTCATGTTAGAAATATCATCATCTTCTTCTTCTTCGTCAGCACTCCCTTCATCTTTGCTAACCTCTCCATTGTCACTTTCCTCTTCTTTCCACACCGATTTCTCAATTTCAGTCTCTTTGAGTCTGAGGACATTATTTAAAGAGTCATAAAGATATATGAGTCAACAGAAGCCTGCTATGACTGGTGACAGTTGAAACACTGAAAAAACTGGGAGAAGTCAAAGGGAATAAAAAAAAAGACAGAAGGGGGTCAGACTATTTACTTTGAGTGAGGAGCACATTGACACAATGGTGGCACTTTTTGCTGAGAGAGAGCGAGACATACAAACAAAAACCACAGAGTGAGAATAACGATTGCGGGTCAAAACATCATACATGCCTTTTCTTTAAGGGGACACACATGTACAAAAACATAACTAGTTCAGTAACATAAGCACAAGAAGGAAAAGGACATAAATGTACTGTTCCTTTCATCAGCTTACCCTTAAGCTATTTGTAAAGGAATGTCTCAGTTTTATCTCTTCCCTGTCTTAAAAATGAAATTACATAAAATGACGATTTTCATGATTTATTCAAATTTTTCAAAAGAGATATTGAAAGATAATGAAATGGTACAATAATGATTTTGGACCATATAATTCAAAGGTGTCAAAAGAACACAGATCTATTACTTATTACATAGCAGTTGACTTAAAGTCATGACTCTATGAAGACACGTCATGTGCTACAAAAACCTTCACAAAACAAATGTAGTTCACCCCCCCCCCCCCTCGAAAAAAAAAATCTATAGGAAACCAAGCAATATATCTGTCTGCCCCGCTCAATATCAGTCGTAAGACGCACTATGCTATTATCAGCTACGAGGCTCGAAAGGCAAAAAAATGACTTTCCATGAAATTTTTGTTTTTTTAGATATATTGAAAGTTTGATGTCTTCTGCTTCATTTATGATCAAATAAACAAATATAATCGACTATAAATATTTTATTTTGATTTATTTCGGAGGTGTGTGTGGTTTGTTGTGAGCTTGGGTGGCGAGATAAAGGAATTTGGACCTTGCTAGGGTGTAGCTGTGAGATTATTTTTAGAACCATTAGACCCCGCGTCCACTGTGGTTTTTCATCACTTGCAGGCCAAGCTCACATGCAAATGAGATTGTTTTTGTCAGTCACTGACTGCCTTTGCCTGACTACGCGATTTTCCTGCATGCAGGCTTTTTCGTCAGCCGTACAGGTGACTAAGAAGCCTCGATTCGACTCATTTAGGAAGGAAATTTTTCATCTTTAAGTACATTTTTGCTTCTTCCTTGCATTTTACATTATCAATAAAGTTGTATCTCATTATAATATGTTGTACAACACTAGATTTGTGCTGAAAAACAGCAAAAAAATGAAATTAAAGCCCTAGACCTAGATTATTTCGTTCTCGGGTAGACCTAGCCAAGGACGTGTCTTGATCTAGATCTACGTTCTCCAATGTTTAGTGCTTCTAATTTTCCGCCAATTTGTACTTTCCCCCAGACCTTGTCTATCGATCCAATACCTGCTGCCTCATTGATACCCCCCCCCCCCCCCCATGTTTCCGACATTTTCATCACCTTCGTTGTAAAAATACTAGATCTAGATCTATGTCGCTTTGCTTTTCTTGAAACAGTATGAAGCTTAATCTACCCTTGGCTGTTGAAAGTTCTGATGGCCAAGTGAACAGCGTGTCTGCGTTTGAAGAATAACCATTATTTTGTGAGCGTGGGTTCGAATACCAATCCCGGCCTTCCTTTTTTTTTCTTTTCTTCTCATCCTCCCAACTTACCAACAATTGTTCCCATAATTATAATTTGTTGCTTTTTTTATTTTTTTAAAGTGGTAAATAAATAAATTGCCTGTGCTGTCTGTTGTTCTCGTAATCATAATAGACTGGGCTAAAAATAGGTTTAGCTGGTCAGACATCGGTGGACACGGATCTTTTCAAGTCGGTTCAAGTCGGTTCTACACCTTGCAAAAACTTAGTACATTAGCCTGGCCTGGAAGTGATCTTATTTTGGTGGACGCGTAGACTTACCTCATGACCACCTTTGCTTCAACCAAAGATTCTCCACTAGTGGAAAATCTTGGCTCCAACGTTTTTCATTCGCAACTATTTTTAGATTTTGACCCCTTTTCGAGTATGAATGGTTTGAAATGTAAACAACTCTGATTGGTAAAACGGAGTAAAAACGGTAACTTCTAGCTCAGTTCAAGCCTGTTTACATAAACAGCTGACTGTGGGCATGCCCTGCTAGCTGCTATCGTCTGTTGATCTTTCAGTTTAACACTTCGATTGACTTTAAAAATGTGCTTTAGAGCTTTTAAAAGATTAATTAACCTTCCTCTAGATCTCTCAGAGCGGGCTCCTTACCAAGGGGCCACAAAGGCGGTCTATGTGCATGTGTGTGTATGTGTGTTGGTGTGTTGGTGTGTTTGTATGTGTGTGTGAGTGTGTGTGTGTGTGTGTGTGTGTGTGTGTGTGTGTTTATTGTGCTATTGCAAACGTATAATCAGGTAGCGTAAACACGGCACGTAAGCTGACTCGCGGCCTTCCGAGCACGTGGTTTCGGCGAAATGGGGGTAATTAAGATCTCTGTTTCTTTGTTCTTTTGCTATAAAGCACCAAATACTGAACACTTTGAAACAGTTCAAATTTTCTTCGTTATAATAGTGTAAGTTGTTTGAATATCCGGGTATTTGGAGCTGGAAAATCGCCGTGGAAAGGGAAGCCCCTTGCGGTCGGAATACGAGGTCCCCCGGTTCAAAATTGACACCCATGCATTCCAATGCTATGCAGAAAGATTGATGATCAAATACCGTCTTTTCATAGGAGGTGAGCTATACAACTTTTAACGTGGTTTCCCGTGGCTATTATTTTCGGCCTTTGACGTTTAGATAGAAAGCCTAGAAAAAAAGGGTATACGTTTTCAAAGATAATTTTTTACACGAAATATGTAAAATACCGGCTAAAAAAAGGTACCAATAGAAAGAACAGTTTTTTTTCTATTGGAATAGAGTCATTGGCTTGGAATTATTTTGCATGAATCCTTCTGTGAAACTACCGGGAGCACTCAGTATACTACAGTATTGAGCAGGCTCGCTCGCCGCGAAGGCTGGTGTGACGCCGGCCAAGACAACGCTCGGTGTTTTAATTGAAATAGCGACAGATCATCGTGTTTGAGGCAATACAATACTGATTTGTAATGATCTCACAGTCTTGAAAAATATTAGGCTTCCTTTCTATGTTATAGTGATTGTACTCTTTTAATGTAGAGATGTTTGGTGCTCTTGATAGACACTCTTTTACTATCTGTCAAACATTGGGTTTCAGCCAGTTAACGACTTCAGCAATATTTCATTATTATGTTTAATTGAAACAGCTGCCATTCTCTTAAACATTGACTAAGAGGTAAAAGTATGGTACCACAATTCTCAGGAGACAAAGGCCTTTCATATGAAACAGATGAATCTGACATACAGCTACTTTGAAAATTTAGTGTCTTGTACCTAGTATAATGCTTAATATTTTGTTGCATTTGACGTGAAGTTCATTCTCGTTAAAATTTTGTTTGTTCCATAATTTTTTTCCTCTGTGAATGAATAGTTTTCTACTTTTGTATGTTACTTTGTAGCAGCATAGCCAAGATAACTGCTAAATTTCAAGTCTCTATCTCAATTCTAAGACCCCCATTGCTATGGAAACGGGTTGCTCAACTTCGGAGGCCATTTTCTCCTTTTCGTGTTTCCTCACCTTGAACAATTAAAAGTTCTGTATTTTCATCAAATAATGTTATATTTACTTCATTCTTGTTTTAAATTGTAGGGAAAAGGTGATAGTTTTTAAAAACAATGTTAACTCAGTTTTGAAAATTCCTTCATATGACTGATATTGACCGGCAGGGACACATATATATACTTCACATATTAACATGTGGAAGTTAGAAAATCACAAAGAAAAAAAATGGGATAACACATTTTTTCAGCTCAAGACCCACCTTGGAGAGTCTAACAAGTTGACAGCAGGCCTGTGTTGCCAAATATTATGTCTAACAAAACAATCCCTTATGGTACATATATTACGCAGGCAAGTCCACAAATGTTAGGATTTTGCAGAATGAAGTGCGAATTCAGGAGAAGAGAGAATACTTTTGAACAAGCAAATAACATAGTAAAGAACCCCACATATGACAAAAACATGCCGGTAAGTGGAGAGAGTCGTTATATACTGTGTGTTTAGAAAGAGACTACTGTATACATAACACAACACTGAACAAAGTTGATACTTTCAAACATAAGACTCTGAGCAAAGGTTTGGGACTAATGTGGCATAAGGACAGAAAAAAAGTTGAAAGTCTAAAATGTTGTTGTCTCCCAACCCTGTTGTGCAGTGCTGAGACCTGGCCAGAGTACCGAAGGCATGTCAAGAAGCTTCATTTCTATATATATGAAATGCCTCAGGAGACTTCTTGAAATCAAAAGGCAGGACAAAATACCACACACCAAAGTTCTCAAAAAAGGGCAAAAGCAAAGAGTCTGTTTTCTAAGCTCAGAAGGGCTCAACTTCGCCAAGCCTGTCATGTCATAAGAATGTCAGATCTCAGAATCCCACAGGCAGTATTCCATTTCTGAACTGTCCTCAGGAAAGTGTAAAGTTGGCGCACCAAAAAAGCACTAGAAGGAAGTACAACATAAATCTTTTAACATGGAAGAGCCTAGCTCCTGACAGACCCAACTGAAGAGCAGTATTCACAGTGGGCAGCAAATCATATGAGGCTTTACAAATAAGAAATGCTGAGGCTAAGAGAGAACCCACAAGGTGTGCACATCGACAAATGGAAATGTACAAAAAGTGGCAAACTTTTCACTGCCAGAATAGGTCTTCTTGGCCATAGCAGAAGCCACAAGTCATCTTAACCTGTAATTCTTCTATTTTGTTTAAGAAATATTCTCCTCTTGCAGATGCATTGGTTATCCTCAGACATTGACGGACAAACTATTATTATTACTGTATTTTCACTGACAAAACGGGTCATGTTCCTTAATGAACTTAATTTCAAGATTAGAAATAGATGATCAGGGAAAGTACACGATAGAAAGGAGACCTGTGCAAAGAGTGTTCATTTAAAGGAGAGCAAGACCTCATACATAAATTTACCAAATCTTTAAGGGGCAAGCAGAGCATAAAATAAGCTTTTAAGCCACTGAAATTAGGGAAAAGTCTACTGGAGACAGGTGACATGTCATCGATAAACCTTGACAAAACTTTTGAAATGAGGTGAATTTGTCCTTTGTTTCTAGTCATGTCTGTATGACCAAACTCCACAAATCTCTTTGAGTTATCATAACAGAAATTTCATATGAAATACCTGTTCTCTGGTGAATCCTGGTGCTCTTTTATTGGATCAGATTCTTGCTCAGAACAACTTTGCGTGGAGCTTTGTCTTTGCAAACTGTTAGCAGCATCTTCCATTTCATGATCAGCCTGTGCTTGAGAGCCCTCACCGACTAAACTCACCAGAATAGAAGAACAATTTTGCACATAAAACATATTGATAAAAAAGAGTCAATTATTAACAATTCATTACAATAACTGATCCAATATACATAAAAAACATTTCGTTTACCCAATACGATACTGGCTAAAATCAAATACTGAACTACTAATAACTATAATATAGAATAGAGTTGTTATATATTTTTTTTAAAGAGATGTGAGGCAGCGTGGTGAAATCAGGCGCTTGTCCAAATAATGAAATTGAAGAAACTGGATTGCAATTTTTATAGAATTTTTGTTTTTAAGTTAAAAACCATTCTTGTCCAATTAAAAACACATTTCTGGGTGGATTTTACTTTAAAATGTTGATTAAAGGCATAAAAAAAAGTAAGTTTTCAGTTTCCACAGTCTATCAAGCTATAAAAATGACCCAACTTTGGAGACCATTTTCTTGTCAGTTCTACCTTTGAAACCAGGCGACCCCACCTTTGTTCAATCTCTAATATCTTGACTTCTACTAAAGATAGATGGGAATTTTTTCCCCCCGATAGCATGACAACCGAACAGCCTTTAAGATACTAACAACTCCACATGCCCCAAAATTGACGAGCACCTGATTCCACCACGTCATGACACAAATCATTATGACTACGAGGAAAAAAAAACATGACCGTAGAAAGTTTTCTAAAATGTTTATTTACCTACTGTGCAAAAGTTCAAATTTTCTTATTGTACATTGTCATATGCATATGAAAATGTTAGATTATCTTACAGTGCTCTTCCCCAATTTTTTTGACAAGAGAAGCTACTGTGATAAAAAGTATAAGTTGTTTTTAGAGTCATCACTTCGAATGTAGAATGTCGGAACCCCCCCCCCCCCCATCCAAGTGAGAGCATCTAAGAATGAATTGTGAGCTTGGGGAAGCCTTGTGTATGGCACAAAAAAGTGTAAAATATGTGAACAGGGTAAACTCGCAAGCTGGATGAACTCAGATTATAAATGTGTCAGCATAAACGTATCATATAAAAGCTGCATTATTAAACAATCGTAAGCCTTCACCTTCTGTCTTGATGCTACTGCGAATAGCAAGAGGATGGTTATTGATTGTGAACTCAGAGAAGCACTCCAGGACAGCTTCTAGCCAGCTTGCATCTGCATAGCACACACGGACAGGCCTGCAATTCAGAAAACACAAAAACAAAAAACCCCAAATCAATTAACTAAAAACTAATAGCTGTTTTGATTTTGTAAGTATTTCACTTTCATGGCACTTGAAACACAATATAGTCATATATGAGTGGCGAAGATTAGAGATGTTACAAGAGAGTAACAAACACAAGAAAGAACAGAAGGAGGAGAGATAGCGATAACAGATGTTAGATAGGAAAGAAGGAGCAGACCACACCAGAGCACCCATCAATCACCCACAAACTAAAAACTGCATAGCTGACAAGAAAACCCTAGTCAGTATCTCATACAGTAGCTGCATTTAGAGTAATGTTTCAAACGTAAATTTTCCCTTGAAATGACTTGTAGTTATTTATGTTTCCAACGGATGTATTGAATACATTAACAGGGAACCCCCCCCCCATTCAGTTGTGAATAGAAGCCATAATATTTATTCATCGAGATGAGATCTGGACACGGTGTCACTTTTCGCCCGATTCTGTTACCTTTAGTTAGCGTGACTCAGCAGCCGCCAAAGCTCCCCTGCTCAGGGTCATGGGGTTAATGAGCCTTGAAATGAATTTGCCGGTGTCGGTTAAGCAGTTCGCATTTTTGTCTACGTTTGAAACGATATAACTTCTTCCCCATTTCTCACAGCAAACCATTACGCGTATGTTCTAAAAGCTCAACGTATTGAGATTCATTCTGCGTTAGAATGGTTAATTTCAGTGCCTTAGTTTTTGTTCTAGATAAGAGTTTGTAGAGTACCCAATTTGTCCTATTTTAGTTACATACTTATGAATAAATCGTTGTCCATCTCACAAAAGGGCGTAAGGGCATTTTTGGCATTTTTCAGGAGAGCGTTCTAAAGTTTTGGACACTTTTAAGTTCTTGCTGTGGCGTAACTGTTTGCTTTTTCATTAAAATTTTTGGCAAGATATTAGTGCAACCACAGATTTATCATTCCCTATAATGGTTATGAATATTGCGTCATTAGTGTTTAAAGAAATGGTCTAAAATAGCTGATACGCCTGTTTGTGAGAACATAATTATGTCCGTAAAGACACAAGATTGACAATACGGAACATCGTTTGGTAATAAAATATAAAAGAAAAGGGTTGTTTTCTTGATTATTGAACAGGTTTATCAACTCAATATGCCAAATTGATCTATTTTCGGGAGGGAAAAGCAACGAGGAAAAGAAAATGAAACAGATTTGGGGTCTCCACGATATGAAAAGTAAATAACTTAAAGAGTTAAGCTTTCTACTTGTCTTCAAGGTATTATAAGAATTTGCACAACACAATGAGTATAAAATGACTAGTACTGCACAGATCCTTTCATTCAGGACTGTGCACCATCCTTAGACAACAACAATATTAGTAGAAAGATAAATTCTGAGCATGTGTAATGAATTTGTGTAATACCTTATAAACGTTTTAGCCCATAATACTCTGTTTATCAATGAAATATAGTGCAAGTGTTTGTTAAGAAAGATTAAAATGATCTGGAAAGGCACTTCAATGCGAAAACACAGTGCAAGTGGTAACCTGTCATAAGATAGATGTGGCAGAATTAGAAGAACATTGTGTGTTCCTCCAGTCTGATGAAAAGTGTACTTGGCTATAGGGAGTTTTTTAGGCTGTTCAATGGAACGTCTTAATTTGACTTGATTTTTCTGGGGCTAAAGGGGGGGGGGGGGGGGGGGGGGGGGGGGGCTACACCCCCAAAGTCAAAATTCGGCTCAGAATCATGGAATTTGAGTTGTAGGCATTTTTAGCTTCCTCAGCCTCTCCTACAACTATTTCATCGCATAAGAACCCCCCAAAACGGTATTTTTTCCCGTACCGGGCATGTTTGAAACCGCCATTTCCTCATAAAGTCAGTATTTTATTTTTCTTTATCGGCCGTTTTCTCAAAACGCGACTTTTCTCTATACTTTTTTGAATAACTCCACCATTTTTCATTCAATCTTCATGAAATTTTCACAGAATGAAGAGAAGAGGTAATGCTAAAGATTTGTCTGTTGAATTTTTGATATATGGAATAGATTTTTGTTGGTGGTGTCTGGAGTGTGAATTTTCACGGATTTTTCGCAAACTTGAGTGCTACCTCAGGAAAAAATTCATTAAAAATTTTCTAATTCGTTTAGGAAAAAAACAACAGACAAATTTTTAGATCTAATGTTTGTGAACACGCATGCAAAAAATCAATCAATTTCCATGAGCGATAAGTGCGGTATTCATTACGTTAGACATGTCAATAAAATTCAATATGGCGGCGTATCCATGGAAACGAAACTTTTTTCTCAAATTTGATTGCGGATTTTAAGACTCCTTACTATGCTTGTTATATGTGTGAAATTTGGTAAAATTTGGTCCGGTAATAAGCGAGATAGCCTCCAGGTGTAGCCCCCCCCCCCTTAAAGATCACTGTTTGGTACTGTGGGTTTGTAGGAAATAAATAGTTATTGAATAGTTATTGAATAGTCTCTGTTGAGTCTGTTCCATAATATCACTTCAGTTTATGATTATATTGCAGCTGAAAGGATCTTCTTTAAGTTTTCTCACTTTGGCTTTTCCGTGGATGCGATTGTTCCGCCTTTGTTTTGTCTCCTCTTCAGTTCAGGCTTGAGTGCAAGTCCTTTTAACTCGAAACTGACCCACAGCAGTAATATGAGTCAACAGCGGGGAACCTCGCAATATGAGCATTAATAAGGGTTGGAAGTTTTTCATCTCTTTCTTCAACAGTTGCTGGGCACCATCATCCTCTTTTTTCTACTTCAATAGTTTCAGCTAATGTTGTCTTACAGACGGCGATGCTCCATCGACTGTCAAGTAATATGTATTGGTCTTCTGTCCGCAAGAACAGCTCGTCCCTTTCATAGATTCAGAGCAGTCAATGTGACCAACAACGAACTCACGTTGTATATAATGGTCTCCAAGTTTGCAATATTGCTGGAACATTTCCTCGTGTGTTTCATTCGCAATAGTGTGACAGCTTCGACCATATTTCTCATACCTGTCTCAAATCCTGTGCGCACCAAAATGTATTTCAGTTATAGGGCTAAGGAACTCCTCTCCAAAATGTCCTTTGTGGTTAGCTCCTTTATACTTATTGGACTGTGGACCTTTCTGAGCAGTCACTTCCTTGACAGCACCTTCTGTCATGAAATTTTCAGGTTGAGTACAATATCCAACGACAACAGAGTTATTCTCTTTTGGCTTTATCCGTTTTCTACTCACAATGCTATGTGCCTTTTTTTTTTAAAGACTACCATGAACCTGTTTCTTCCACAAAGTAACTGTATGTATAGCACAGGAGCAATACACACCCTCAACAAACTGCAAATATGTCCTTCTTGCAAGACACAGAAACCAGGTTTGAAAGACGGGTCAGCAAATAAATCGTCAACATAATCAGAACTTTCTGCAATACCATATCTTTGGGGACTCATGGACCTTTTACTTGTAGAAAATATTTTAAAAAGTGAATGTTTATAAGCTTACAAATGAGTTAAGATACTTTCACTTTTTGGGTATATGAACATCAAACGCTGAAAGCAAGGATGAAATTTAAAGCACAGGCACCAAAAACAACACGTGTCTACTTGAACTAATGGTAAGGAAGCATATAAAAGTTCCTCAATGATGCAGCGAGAAAGAATTGCAAGATTACTAAACATGAAATGAGATGCATCCCCCTCATTTGCAAATGGTTATACTTTTATAGAAACGAAAATAAAAGCTTGAAAAGCCTGGTGCTGATTCAGCGTCACTGGAAAGCTAGAAATTATTCTTATAATACAATCACGAGAAGCCATCCCTGTTATTCGGTCAACTTACAAAACCTAGATCTAGCGTTTTAAGAAAAATAAGGAGTAATTTATGGAGTGTAACTGATGGTAGTGATAGACTACAGTTCTTGTATTACATTGTTGTAGATGTATTCTGGCACTAAAATCGGTTTGCACCTTTTCATTGAGAGACATCAGGGTAATTTTGATAAACTTTAGAGAAAATATGCGAATATTCCCGATTATTTTAGACACATAAAGTTGTATTTGGAGGAATTACTTCATAGCAAATTGTGTGCCAGATGCATAAAGTTGCAAAATTACAGCATTCTATTATACGCGCAGATACCATCTTTTCTGAGTATCTGCACCATTGTTATGGTGTTCATGTTCCGAAAGTTCGATAGTTTTTGTTGTGCTTTTTTAAAATATTGATTCTTTTTCATTCACACTTGTACAAATTTTTTTACAATTTAGCATTGCCGACTTCAGCGCGTTTAACAAAATAACCAAACAAGTTACAATGTCCGTTGTTTTTTGAGTCTCAAGAGCAGAAATACGTGCTTTGGGTGCATTAAATGATAATTACCTGATATACAAGGATACACCTAAAATTGTATGTTGAAAAGTATCAAAAATTAAGTCAGCCCAGACAGAGCAGTGACAGGGAGCTGACCCCCATGACAACGACGTGATAAGGCGCTCGGCGGGGGACCCCCCTGCCACAACTAAAATTCCACTGCCGGTGCGCCATGTAAAGCAATACTAGGACAAATGAAAGTTCTCAAAATTCAGAAAACAATATTACTGCACCATATGACTTTTACTTCAAATCAAAATAAAATAAATCAGACAATACCCTTGCCTTTCTAACCCCCCCCCCCCCCCTCCACACACACAAAAATCATAAACAGGCAAAGTCAGCATAAGGATACACACCCTTTGAAAGCAGGTTTCACGCCTGAGTCCTCAATACAGTTTTTCATATCAATGAAAGGAATAAATGGAAAGAGTGTCTTCAGGGACAAAGGATGAGCATCAATGGGAACCTGGTCCACCTCAAAATATGTCTTGGAAGGTGTTGCTGTACCCCTCACTGGCTCTGAGAAAGAAAACAAGAATACAAAATTATCGTGTGACCACGGAAAATGAACGCTCAATTGAAGAAACTGAACCCATAAGGAGAAACTGAACCAATAAGAAGTCTTCACGAAGTAAAAAAAAAAAGTTGTTCCTCGGCATCGACATTAAAGCGGTGTCTGTGGTGTATTGATTACGTGCTTCACCCTCACACGCTGAAGATCCGAGTTCGATTTGCGTGTGGGGAGAATTTCTATTGAGTAAGATGTATCCCTCTCAGCCTGGGTTGCAGGGTCAAAGCCTGCCTCCTGAATGACCTAAATTGTGTAGATGGAGGGCGCAAAAACATCTACATTTACATTGGACATATACGGATTTAAAAAAAAAAAGATTATTCTACATCTGCTCACAACCATTAACCTCAGGGTGAATTTAAGTTTGATAATAGGCATCCCTCCACTTCGACACTTCTACAGTTGCAAGTTAATTTACTTTAAACAAATAATTAATGTGGGTGGTTGGCGGGTGCTCTGGTGTAGTTTTCTTCTTTTTTCCGATCAAACATCTATCGTCCTTATCTGCCCTTCTTCTTTTTTATTTTTGTTACTCTCTTGAAAAACCTCTAATCTTCTGGAGTTCATATGACCTTATGCAGTTGCGAGCGCCGTAAAACCTCTACCAAAACAACAAAATAATTAATACACCTATAAGTTGTATACAAAACAAAAGCAGGTCAATCAGGGCTCAAGTGCCAATTTTGTATTTCTTTTGGTTCAATAAAATTTTATTCTTTTTCTATACATATATTAAAGTGGTTGACTTATCTATCAAAGAGTAAAAAACGATATGCGAGGTATCGTGGTGAAATCAGGCACTTGTCAAAATAATGAAATAAATATCAGCATTTTTTCAGATGGCTTTGCAATATTTATCAACTTTTTCTTTTTAGGCTGAACACTTTTTATCTTCATCTAAAAACACATTTCTGTGTTGATTTTTCTGAAAAATCTTTGTTAAAGGCACAAAAACTGTATGTTTTCAGCAACTCTCAAGCTTTGAAAGTCATCAAACTTTGGCATTCATTTACTTGCTAATGTTTCTTGACTTTTATTCAAGTTACAGGGGTATTTTTTTCATCAAAAGATAGACAAATAGACCATACGAATCACTCCACATGCCGAAAAATTGATGAGTGTCTGATTCCACCACGTCCTGACACATTTTTAAGGTTGGGACATAATGTTGGCAGAAAAGCCTGTCCAATCACTCTGTCATTTAAAGTGTGAGTATTGCAATACTGTGAAACTCCAAAATCATGAGAAATTGATAGGATTTTAGGATATTTTTTGTTTTAACACTCACAGCACCAGGAAGGCTGAGAAGGCATTTTTTAAAGCTTCAATTGGTGTTTTTCAAAGATTTCCGAAAGGTGCATTTGGACTAAAGACTCGCACTATCCATGGATGTAATAGATGGTGGCTGACTGGGGATGTTGTGTTCATATATTATAACACTGTGGGTCCATTCGTTGGAGTGCTTTTTTTGCTTCGGGAAAACTGAGGTCACACGACATGTCTGTTTTTGTAATTTCTTGGAAATAGACGAACTACGGTCAAGCTCTATCATATTTGGTACGTTTTCGCGTCAACATTTGAGCAGGAGTACGAATATGACATCAGGTTTTAACCATTTGAACAAAAAATGTGTTCCAAAAAAATTACCCTTGCTGAACTTGCCCCAGTGCATGGGACTTGACTCAAGACATATTTTTATGGGCACTGTAAAGCAAACTAGATGAATGGACATCAACTCCGTTCAAGGTGCGAGTGCAGGATTTCGATTTGAACATTGCAGGTGAGACATAATAAATATAAGAAATTATATACATTAAATTGATCCGCCATATGGACTAAAGACAGAAGGTCTAAATGCTCAGTAACAGCACAATTAGCAAAAGTATACAGTATAAAATATTTATGAACACTGTATTCAGGAGATTTCAATGTTTTAAAAATTGCAAATATACCTTGTACTTCAATATGTGAGCCTACAAATTGTTTAACAGTAAATCAAGGTTTAAGTTTTAATCTTTCTGTCAACTTTAGAGTAATAATCAATGAGATCAAGTGGAACTGATGAAGCCACAGGAAATTGTTTTTTTCAGTTGATAAAAACAAACATCTAAGTTTTCCTTTCAGTTACAAATATCTGTAATTGTAGAATATAATGTTCGAGAATTTCAAGCGCTCAAGAGGAAACACATTATTGGGAAATCACTATTGTAGATATATATTTAGTCTGCTTAACCCAAAGGTAAATGTGTGGCGACAAGTTTCAAAACAAGTAAATGAAATCAAGGAATTCTTCAGACAACGTCAGCTGTTCATGTGACAAGTTTTTTCAGCAAGAAATTCTCAAGGAATTATTCAGCTATGAGCTATTGCACAGAGAAGCACAATGCAATTAAAAAATAAGTTTCTCACAACATGTTTACGAGCTTACCGTCCCCGGAACCAATCAGTTTCAGCAACTTGCCATGTCTATCCAACCGTAAGACTAAAGTTCCTAAGACAGCAAAAAAAGAAGTAAAATGGAAGTGGTAAAAATTGATTTTTTTTTTGGTCAGTAGATGAAACCCAGTCAAGCTTTATACTGTTCCAAAATATATTCAATTTTTAGAAGAGATAAGTCAGTGAATTAGAAATTAAATCTTCAGAATTTTTACAATTCAAAGGTCTATGTTCATGTGTACACAACAAATATAATAACAAAAAGTGTCAATTTCTTTTCCTTCAGTTTAGAAAATCCAGGCTAAGAAATGAATGCAGATGCAGTTCATAACACTTTACTTTTACCTTTTCAGCCTCTGCTGCAATTAAGCATTGAGGGGAGATGAAGTTTTTTATGGAAGGCCACTGTGTGGCTCTTTCAGTTGGGATGTTGTAATTTCAGAGTTCTCTTGACTGCTTCAATCCATTTTCCTTTATAGCCAGAGTACTTGGGGATATAGGTTCTCGAGGCTGGCTGGCGAGGTGACATTCGTAACAGGTGGCCAAATCATTTTATTCTGTTTTTCTACGAAATGCAGGCAGGATTCTGTGCAAATAGTCGCTCTTACTTCTCCATTTCTCTGCCTGACTCTTCTTGTGATGTTAAAGGTTTTGCAGAGACATTTCATCTTGCATGCAGTGATTTTGCTTTCATGGGTTTTGCTTACTGTTATGGTCCAGATCTCGTACTTCACTGGTACCACAATGTAGGTATAAATATTGAAGTGATAAGCTGTCTCTTTGTGTCGATGGAGATGTTTGTTTGAGATAGAAGGGGTGCATGCTGATATGTAATGGTGTTAGTTTTTTTAGTTCTATATATTATAAAAAGGAGGGAAGATAAAACACATCCCTGTCGTACTCATGATAATAGTTCAGTTTTAAAACAAGAATTTAAAAAAATATTCCAGTATATTGCAGTACTTTTGAAAGAAAAACAACTGATCCAAGGCCAAAAGCTGATGCGACTTTAGTGGGGCTGCAAAATCATTTAAAACAAACAAAAAGTAGGCCATCTGACATAGAAGAAACTGGGAACTGTTTTAAGACACATATAAATGAGACATTTTTCAAAAACATTCACCTTTCTATTGAGTTCACACATTTTTAATGAGATATATGTGGTGTCTGAAGGTCTACACTTGGCTGCCTTTGAGAGAGCACAAAGGAAGCTTACTTTGAAGTGTTAAAGCAGAAGAGTCTGACAAAGTATTTACCCCATGTTTGATTTTAACAATGAAAGAAGGTTAAAGAGCACTCTGAACTTGGGATCAGTTTCAGAAATACATTTACGATTTTAAAAAATATAAAAAATCCCATATGAAACTTAAAGCAAGACTAACTTTGACATGGATCTGGTAAAAGTGAGACTGTGACTCTATCTTCACTGCATCTTACCCACGTAGTCTCTTCCTTTTGGTATTTGCACGGAAATGGTAAGTTCAATCCGTTTTTCCACTAGTTTAACTAGACATAGTCTTCGAATAAATGCTTGGATTGGTAGGGCTCGCAGGAAACAAATCTCTCCATAGCTGAAATGAAACAGAAGGGAGACAATATCACAAACTGTTCTTGGTGTTAAAAAAAATTCACCAGCTGCCATGCCCCTATAAATGTTTTAGTTTTAGAATCAGACAAGTTATTTGTTTCTTTGCCTTGTTCTCTTTTGTAAAGCATGCCATATTAATCAATGTGCCAAGAAGCAGGAATAAAAATCTTCTGTTTAGTCCATTTCTACACCACAAAAGTAAAGCCACAGCCACAAAGTCAACCAATAATTGCAGTCTTGTCTAATATAATTTTGTGAAAAGTTTTAAAGAATTACCAGCTTCACCAAATCATACAAACATCAGAACAGATGGTGAGAACTCTTAACGGCAAAAGAATAAAAGTGAAAGACTTTGTAAAAAAAGAATAGGTTGAAAATAGAGAGTCATGTTTTTTTGATGGAGGGCGTTCACATTTCTGAACCAAAATAATACTACATATATTTACCCTTTTTTCTTTTTGAACTTCCCTGCTTGTCTTCTGAAGTAAAAAGAGAGGCTTGGTTGTGATCTTATGAGATTTTGCATGCCGCTCTCAGCTAAATCAGCTATTTCCACGGGACCAAAACGTAATGTGAAAGTCTTTTCTGTTGAAATTTGAAGAGAAAAGGAAAAGCCATTACCCTTTGGTTATCTTACAAAACGTCTCTAGCTAAAAAACACCAAACAAAAAACTTCATTTTTACTTACAAACCAATTAGCTGAAAAGAAAAAAACCCAAAGACAAGTAAAACAATAGGCATCTAAATAAAGGTTGATACAATTAAAGGCTACAAAATGGAACAGAGATAGAACATTTCAATTGGGGCTAAAACCCTTGAGAAATCAGAACATTGAAGAGATGCACCTCATCATCATCTTACTGAAGAACTTAAGACACTTTTTAAAAAAGAGGAAATTCTCAGCTTAGTTGAAATTCGAAAAAGAGAGTTAACTTCCATTGTCAACAACCAAGATCTCTTAAAAGGAAAGGACAAAACAGATTTATTTGATTAAAAACATAAAACATCAACAAAACAAAGGGTTCAAAGAACAAACAAAAATAAATAACAGGTCAAATACAACTGGCTTTACTTTGAAGGATCTGCTCCTTGAAAAAAAAAAAAAAGCTAAATGGTTCAAATGTGCGTATTACAACTAAGAAGAAGAGAGCAAGTGGCAAGAAACTAATCAAACAGCGTAAAAATATCTCCATTTTTTTTAATTGAAAGAAATCACATACCTTCCGTCTTTGGTTGTGCACATTGTCTGATATCTTCAAACATTTCTTCAGCCAGGATGGTATCAATAGCTTTCGACTCCTCCTCTGTTATCGTTACCATGATATCATCAACAATTTCTTGTTCCTCAACAGACTTGTTCTCTTTGTCTGCACACTTCTGGTCCTCCACTGCAGCAAACACATTTCTACCACTATCACTTGATGATTTATTTTGTTTTGGACTAGCTTTTGAGTCTGAGTGAATCTTTCTAACCTTTGGAGAACTGGATGAAACATTTTCCACTGGCTTTCTTTTAATGCCCAAATCCTCAGATGAGTAATGAATTTTTTCTTTCACGACACTGTACTCTGCTTTAAAACTATCAATGCTTGTAATGGCATTTGCAATGTCGCCTAAAGTAGAAACATCAACATTACTTCCTTGCTTTTCTACAGTCCTCGTGGATTCTACATTTGCTTTCTTGGACACTAGTTTTTTTTTGGTGTCCGAATCAGCAGACTTAACACCTCGCTGACCAGAATTCTTGGATCCTACTGTTGGAGACGCTTCCTGTGGTACTGGTACTGTATGAGATTCATGTTTTACAGAAGACTTCTCGACTTTCTGGACTGCAGGTTCTTTGTTCTTGTCATTTCCTTTTTGAGTGCTCTCAGGGTTGGCTTCTTTCAATGTCTCCCAAAACTCATCACCCTCAAATTCTTCCACATCACCCTCCAGTTCTAGTTCTTCACATGAATCCGACATAGCTATTTTGAATGTTAGACTGAGGAAGAGAGAAAACAACAAAAACAAAAAAACAAAACAATTGAAAGTTAAAATGGGAAATATTTCTGTATAATGTTGGCTTACAAAATGCAGGGCAACAGACAATAGTAGTAAGTAGCACTATCACTGAACCTGTACCAAGAAGTAAGACTTCTAGTGCTACCCTCTCATTACCAAGATTCTTTATTTCTAATTTTCTCCATTCAGTATTTTTGATACCGACCTTTCCAGTCAAGAGAAAGTTGTGACACACTGCCAGACATGTTGGTACTGACAAGCTTGTGGTGCCATCCACTGGGATTTTCATGGCAACAATTAAAACTGGCCATAATATTATCATTATCATACCAGAAGAAGAAGCAAGCTTCATATAAATTTATATATAAGAGGATGGCGAGATCATTGATTTTCACTAGAGGTCCACTGGCTGCTGCTCAGTGTACAAGAATGCCAAAGGAATGAACAGGAAAATGTGGACTATTGGAGTGGGTCAACTGGCTCACATTACAAAAATATAATATATACCGGGTAATTACAATCAGTTCAGCATATATATGTGCAAGCGCAAGCATGACATATCACGCCTGTATACGACTATGCCATGCAGTTATTTTGAACTTTTATCTCACCATCACAGACTATAAAAGTTATTGCAGTGAGGTCCTCCTTCAGTATCACACATCACTAAACACTGATTTGAAAAGATAAAAGTTAGGTACAGTAGTCTTTGCCTAAGATCCCACCGTTTACGATCCCAGTTCGTTTAAGATCCCCTTGTTTTAAGAAAACAAAATTTTTACTATACAAAAGTTACCCCTAAGATCCCGCCCTGATTCACTCTGAAGGTCTACATTCGGCTAAGGTCCCGCATTTCTGATCATAATTTGCAGAACAAAAACCTGGGCGGGCACAGCTGATCAACCAAGAGTGAAAAGTTGAGATCAATAAACTGTCCGTCTCGTCAAAAATCAGCCACTATCATGAATGTGATCACATATATGTTGTAAAACTCAATGAAGCGATACAATGTTTGCCCCAGATGGGATCACACCGCGGTGTGAACTGACCAACACGCAACTTGTTTTCCCCACACATTGCACTCACACCTAAGCTCTCCACCTAAACTTACATCAAACGTTGGGTGGGTAGGGCCTGTATGTTCGCTCCAGGCAGGATCACATCGAACTGTGAACTCTTCCCTGACCATTGCAGCAGTTGTCTCTACTCCCAAATTTGCGAGACAGACTGAATTTTAACTGGTGTGTTCACAATTGGTGTGTTACGACAAAGCGGTTGGGGGGGGGGGGGGGGGGGT
>NW_004797541.1:377440-380065 GCF_000002075.1 Aplysia californica | reverse complement strand
GGGGGGGGGAGACTTGGTCAGAGATGGAAAGTTATAAATTTTCGACAGGTAAAGGGGAGGGGCAACTGGATAAGCGTAGATCTTGAGTGAGACTCGTGATAGGATAATAAGTGAAAATGGCACTTCTCATGCTTCTATGCACTGTGATATGCCATCAAGGTTAACCACTCTTTGCGCGCCATATGTCATAAACCCACCCAGGGGACACGTCAGTTCATTTTAGAGTGAAAGGAGACCATTTGACAGATTGTGAGCCTTAACATGGGTCATAATAGATTCTTCCGGGGGTTCGTCGGTTAAGATCGCGGTTTGCCTAAGATCCCGCATTTCCTTGCTCCCGAGCACTGGGATCTTAGGCGGAGACTACTGTATCATCTCGTTGACATCATGCAGAATCTTTGGATGACTCGAATGGCCTTTATGCAGTTGTGAGCACCAAAACACTTTTCCCCCCCAAATTACAAACAAAAAAGACATAATTTCAAAACATTGATAAAATAAACAATTGGCTTGGGGCAAATTTGATCCAGTTTTGTTTTCCTGTTACTGTTAGAGTAGAGCATTTCTTTCTTTTGTAGCAACTTCTATTGTATGATAGATTCTAGCTTTTACAGGCTTTTTGTGATTAACTATTCGGAAGGACTTCCGAGACGAGCAACCACCCCACCAAACACAAGAAAAGACCTACTACCCTAACCCAACCCTAACCTTAACTTTACCCTCTATCTATCTATTTCACATAGACCACTGCATGTCATAGTCATAGAGACTAACAAATCATTATAAATTATACTCACAATTATAATAATATAATGTAGATCTAGATCTAGATCTAGATCGAGGTCTAGTGGTTGCTCGTTACAGAATTCCTCCCCAACAGGCTGGCTATACCCCAAAGATTGCAGATATTCGGACACGATTCTGAATAGCCTCCGGTGGTTATTTGGACTCAGAACTCCGATGCGTGTGCACAATCAACGGATGTACCGGATGTGAAGCGGACAGGCAATTCGACCTTGGCCTTCCTTGGTTTCCACGATCTGGCCAAAATTTTCGACACAAGTAAAGAAAAGTATTAGTGACGTCAAAAGGGAACAACAGTTGCAAAATCTGTTGCGCGTGATAAGCAAGTAGATGTGTGTGTGTGTGTGTGTGTGTACGTGTGTGTGTGTGTGTGTGTGTGTGTGTGTGTGTGTGTATGTGTGTGTGTGTGTTTGGCATACATGTGTGTGCACATGTGTGCGTGTTATGTGTTCGTGAGTGTGTATGCGTGTGTTTGTGTGTATATGGTGTGGATTTGTGTGTGTGTGTGTGTGTGTGTATCTATGTGTGTGTGTGTGTGTATCTATGTGTGTGTGTGTGTGTGTGTGTCGCGTGCATGAATATTGTTCTTACATGCATTTACGTAAAGCGCCTAGAGCTGTGTTTACACGGGAGTGGGCGCTATAGAAATGATCTTCATTATTATTATTATGAATACTACTTAACAAAGGAAAACAGGGAAAGGCAATCTGAGCTCAAAGTCAAAGCAATTTTAAAAATTGAAAATCAAAGTTTCAGTACAACATTAATTTAAAGGATTTTAAATAACTCTATTAATAGGTAGTCTAAACCTGCTTTGTCAGAGTAGTCTAAACCTGCTTTGTCAGAGTAGTCTAAACCTGCTTTGTCAGAGTAGTCTAAACCTGCTTTGTCAGAGTAGTCTAAACCTGCTTTGTCAGAGTAGTCTAAACCTGCTTTGTCAGAGTAGTCTAAACCTGCTTTGTCAGAGTAGTCTAAACCTGCTTTGTCAGAGTAGTCTAAACCTGCTTTGTCAGAGTAGTCTAAACCTGCTTTGTCAGAGGTACAAAAGCATTGATCAATTGGAAAGGTTCAGTCCGAAATTAAGAAAAGTTAAGCAAAGTGACTATTTCTCCCAACGCTCGGGAAAATAAACCTGGTCTCTATTTCTCCAAACTGCTTCCGTTCTCGAGATTTTTTGGGTATTTTCGAGATTTAGGTGTCATCTTTCATTCTGCCACTCTGCGAGGACTGGGAAGAAGCATTTTTTTGCATCGAATTCAATTTCTAGAGCTAGAGATTTTTAAATGTAAAAATTTCAGTTGTGGTTGGGACAACGTTCGCGGAATAGATTTTGAAAATGCCTTTAAAAGGTACTTCCAGAAAACAAGACTGCTCGACCTTGGCAGTAACCTATTTTGCATATACTATATATATATTTAAAAGTCATCCCTAAAGCAAAAACTAAAATACTTCTCAGGTAAACAAAAAAAAATCCCTCCATGCCCCCATCCCGTTCACACCTTATACACACACACATATATGCACACTCACTCACATTCCCACTTCACACACACACACGCGCGCGCGGGCCACTCCATTCGTAAATTATCGACAAATCTCGAGAACGGAAACCGTTCGGAGAAATAGAGTTCAAGTTAATTTTCCCGAGCGGGTAAAATTTTCCTTTAGTAGACCACTGCTGTTACTTTGAATGACTGACTTTTGTTCCCTCAGGAAGGGTTTTAACTTTGACCGGCTCTATTTCTCCGGGGTAAATTTTTACTTGCACCCACACACAGAAGCAGTGATTAGAGGGCTAAACTGCCATAATTTTTGCCCCTC
>NW_004797541.1:370049-376416 GCF_000002075.1 Aplysia californica | reverse complement strand
ACCTGCCGCTAATTTATGGCCTACCGCGGGGGGCCCGGACTAACTAAAAGATCGCTGAGACGGAATTTCGGACGCCGTGGGGTGCATGCATCCTATTTCAAAGAATTTTTTAGTTTTGAAACATACGTACATTTAGGTGGAATTTCATACTCGTCTACTGAATGATACTTTAATTACAAAAGCCCTACACAAGGACATTTGATCAGTGGACATTGAATTTGTGAGGCACTGATCAACTGTTTCCCACTTATCACAAGCAGACCAAAAAGTCTCAAGTTCAAGTTCTTGCTTTTATATAAAACTACAGAAATTCGATGTCTGTTTTTCTGTTTGATCTAATTCTTTGTTTTATTCCTTTAATTTCTTAAAGCATAAAGACTCTGCGGAGTCTATCCTCTCTAAAGAATTTAATTGTAATGAGCGTCTTCTGTTCCAAACTCAAGAAAGAGAGATGTGGTATAATCAGTTACCCAACCTGGCATTGTATTAGACATCTACAACTGGTTGTACTACTCGAATAAATCTGGCTTGGAGTTGGCCTGCTGAACACAATGATGGCTGCACGTTTAAATCTGTTCCTTTACTACAGACCGTTCTTTGTAACTTATTGTAAGTGGCTTAAGTTACCCCGAGTGGCCTAAGTAGCCCCGGCTGATGGTAGGTAAAACACACACACATGCGATTAAAAGTAGAAATGATGCAAACTATTTTTAGGTAAGGCGCCCATCTTGTTTGACGTCAGACCAGGATACCCCTCCGATCACGTGACTACATCTAAATATAGACAACCGCATGGCACCAAAGATGGAAATGTCTATGTGTATATTATGCTTAACTACACCATTTTCTCGGAAGTTCTGATAGCTGATTTGATAGCGCGTCTGCGTTTGATGTCGAGCAATGACTTTTGGAGCGGTTCGATTCCGGTCCCGGACAGTTTTTTTTCTTCTCTTTTCCTCCTCCCGACTGACCAACAGTTCCATAAATTATAGGCCTAATTTGTAGAGTGCTTGAAGTGTGTCTTTTCTTAAAAATGTTCGGGCAAAAAAACCGCAAGAGGGCAGGGGGCTGGGTTGTTGGTAGATCTAAATTTAGATATCTAGATCTAGATATTATCTAGTCCTCCTGCGTCTTTACAGCAATTTTCGTGCGGTCTTCCATCATGTCCAGGTAGGCCTAATAGATCTAGATCTAGAATCTAGAATCTAGATCTAGATCTAGAATCTAGATCTAGATCTAGATTCTGAATCTAGAAAATCCGAAATGTTACCGAAAACACGTCGTTCCATGTGGGTTTCCCAGGAAGTGATGACATCACATTACTAAAATTAGCAGCCAATCAGAAAGATGCGTCATTTCTAAGTTTAACGCCATGTGTAAAACACCATACACACCCCGCGTTATTCACGGGTTTAGGCCCCAAGAGTCAAGAGTAGGGGGGTTTCAGGGCCAGGGGGGCTTGCCCCCGTAACCTAAAACTAAAATAAATAAGGCGGGGGGTTTCAGGGGGGCATGTACCCCCCTGAATTTTACCACTTAATGTTTTGCGGTTGTTAGGTTTGATATCTTAGCTCGCTATCTAGATATAGATTCTAGATCTAGATCTAGATCTAGATTTAGATCTACCCTCATTCATATTCCAAAGTGAAAGTTACAGTGAAAGTGAAAGGTGAAAAAAGAGAAAGTGAGAAAGTAAAAAGCCATCAATCAATCATTCAAATCAATGTGATGCTGCAACTGAAAATGTCCTGCCGATTAAGCCTGTTAATCAAACTGTTTAGGCTAAATATATTCTACAACAAAACGCAATAATACTTTTAGTGGCATTTTTCAAGAAAGAAAAACAACAACACACCTGTGAACAAACCACAGCTAGAATTCTGTGAACAAACCCACAGTTTAAAGGAAGTGGTTGGTTAGTGGCTATATCCAAGACACTGTGTCTTGATCTATATAGGCTATTCTCCCTCCTCTTGTGGATTCTACCCTATTAGATCTACCGGCCGGAAATGACCCAAGAAGGATCCTGGATCAGGGATGCGGTTACCGGGGCTGATGCTCAACAGGATCATGTTGGTGTCCGAAAAGCACAGAATTCTACACTTATAGAACGGGAACTGTACCACGTGACCTGTGAGGAATTGAAGACCGAAAACAATGGCGTCTTGAGGGCACGATTTATCGTTTTCGGAAGTAACCCTTAGCTTTTAAAGCAAGAGCGGCTTTTACAAACGAGTGAAAAGTGGAACATATAGGCCTACTGTCCAGTTTGTAACTTTGAGTTACAGAATTCACTGTGCAACCTAGAGATTGGAATTACGGTTTTAAATTGTTGTGTTTTTGGGTGCAACAACAGAAAAAGCAGACATAGAGAGTTTAAAAATTTATGATCTACAGAACTGTGAAAAAATTCGTAACACAGATGGGATTGTTCACAGCACTTCTAGCTTTCCACATACGTTTTGCATACGCATATGGCCTACGTAATTTTTTAGTAGCAAAACTTGTTACAAGAAATTTGTTTTACACTGAACATATTTTTTCACCAGATCTAATTAATGTTCTCAAAACATGCGTTCAATAATTAACTTTATGTCGCCAGCAGAAGTAGAAAAAAGGACGGACTTGCTTTTAAAAGATTTTTAGCTCCAGCTATAAACTTTTTAAAAATCTGTAGAAACCATTGACTGGGATTTTTTTTAAATATTGGGCTAGTATTTATTAAAGAATTTTCTTTAAAGAAATTTCTAGAATAATATAGAACCTATAGATTTGTACAAATGTTTGAAAAAAATACTCATCGGTTAAGACGATTTGATACAGATCTAAGTCATTGTGTAAAAGTAGGAGAATCTAGATCTAGGTGTTCGATAGTTCAGTAGAAGTGTAGAATTCTGTGCCGAAAAGACACAATCTAGATCTAGATCAAGGAGAACTGTAAACAGACACAGTCCACAGTCTGGGTTGTTGTCAGATTGGAGCCAAATCCCAGAAATTTGGCTCTTTTGGATCAGGTCTTCCGGAGAATTTCATTTAGATCTATTAGCTCTCTAGCTCTTTTTTTGCTCCAAACTCCAAATGTTCAAGAAGAAAGGGACAGAAGAGGCAAGATAAAAAAAAAAAAGAAAAAAGAAAGATTAAGGTAAAAAAAAAAAGAAAGTGGAGGAAAGAGTTTGGGTTGCTTAATCTAGTATCTGCGTTTGTCGCGGCGCGACCCGCGATGCGCCGCGATTTTTTGGCATTTTTGGTCCCCGAATCGCTGCGGCGATTTTTGCATTTTTTCAAACAAAACAAAACAAAACAAAACAAATAAATAAAACGCACAAAAATGCAGAAAAAACCCTAACCCCGAAACGGGGAATAAAAATCGGAAAAAAAACCCCGAACTTCTTTACTTTTAGAAAGAAAGTTTATTTTCATTTCGTCTCTTTTTCACTTGTTGACACCATCTTCACCTAGAGTATTGAAAGCTTGAAAATTAAAGGCAACTTTTGCCATTTTTGTGGCAACTTTTGGACATAAAAATGGAAAACAAACGCGCTGGCTTAATTATATTATAAAACTAGTTACAATTTAACGCCCTCGCCCATTTGGTCTGAATAATTCACAATTCACAACCCTTCTACGTCGTGCAAGAGCGTTTATTGTCTCGTGCTTGTGTCTCGTTACGTTTGTACACGCTCTCTGGTCCTTGAACCATAATTAATTTATGGCAAGCGCTATTTGCAACGCCGCGTTTTGAATAGCTCCCCGTGCTATTTGAAACGCCAGTACTAAAATTAGATCTAGATGTAGGCCTAGTAGCCATCGTTTCTACATGATAATACTGTAGTTCTGCCTGCATTGTGGAAGCTTTCTCAGTTTTTTGATAAACCTCCTAGGATTTGACTCCTTTTTTTATGACGTTATCTTATTCCGATCAATATTGGGTAGATCTAGATCTAGAAAAATCTAGATCTAGAATATCTAACAATATTGTTTCTGACATTGTTTGCACAAAAGTAGACGTCTTGTTCATCTCTCATAATCATAATCATTTGAGTTACAGTTTGAGCAAGTTTAAGTGGAAAGACGCTTGGATAACAATAACAAGACGGTGCAACTCGAACTTAAATTTAAGTTAGGCCTAGAGAACGTATTCAAGCTGTCTACTGTCTACATTTTCTAAGTCTAATGTTCAGTGGACCAGACCGTCTTCGGGTACAAAAGAATGCGCACCGGCTCTTTAGTTACATGGAAGCAAGGAGTTTATGGAAGGTAACAAAAACGGTTTCGGCTACCATACTGACGCCCGATCGTCCTGCGTCGTCTCCACTGACCACAGAATTCTACACTTAGTGTAGAATTCTGTGCCACTGACCTAAAAAGATAGTTTTAGGACAGTGGTCGTCCCCGGTCAGACCGTCTCCGATAAAACATGTTCTATCGAAGACGGCCCGTCGACGGGTGAAATGGGAGGTAATTTTAATGATTTATCACTGCATAGTTGTGTCCCCTTTCAAGGCCTCAATGACACGACATATAATTCTAGCAGTTCTTGGTCAGCTCTGCATAACTCTAGCAGTTCATTGAAACTGCTGTGTTTCATGCGATAGTATTGTTGGAATTTTTCACTATCTTCCAACAAGTGCGGAAACAAATGATGAAATTCACATAGTGTACCACGCTTTCTTTGGATGGGACGAACTGAAAATCTTCTTGTCTTGGTTTTCCTTTTTTTGTTTGCTTCTCAAAAGCAGCAACGACAACAATTTTCTTCATCTGCTATAGGCCACATTTGCAAGACGGCGGTGTCTGACTGACAAAAACCGGTGTTAATTAGGGGCGGGCACGAGACGAGCCGAGTCTCGTTTCTCGCGGGAAACGGCCTTCCCGTCACTTCCAAGGCACTAAATTTCTGCTCGGCAGTGCTCGGTACTCGGTACCGAGACGCGATACTTGCTCGTTGGCTTGACATAACGAGTAACAGTAGAGAGTAGAGAGTGAGAGAGTGAGAGGCGAGAAATGACAACGCAGACAATGCCACCCATCACCGTGCCGTCCTGTGTGTGAAACTGAAAGGGAGGGTAGAGGGTGGCGAGACGAGGCGAGTGGGGAGTTGATCAGGGCCTAGGCCTAGGTCGTCTCCCTACTTTCATTCACCGCCTGCGCCTGCGCACCAGGGCAAGCCTAGTTTCTAAGTTTAGATCCCCGCAACGACCGGCCTTCCCGCTAAACAGGTTGCTCGTTCTGTGGGGCGAGAAGAGAAATTTCGGCCACGGCCGGCCTTCTCGCTCAACGAGCGGCTCGAACTGCGGGGCGAGAAGAGAAATTGGTCACGAGACGAGAAGCATTGCTCGAGACACGAGACGGGAAGTATTTCTCGTTCCCAGGACCGGTCTCGGCGAGAAATAGGTCAGCTGCTCGGTCTTCTCGCTCGGGAAGGAAAAAGCGCTTCCCGCCCGTCTCTAGTGTTAATATGGTCGGCCGCACCCGGCGTAAAACGGCGGGTCTGGTCCGTCAGTCGGTGTCGGGCGTTAACATGGTTGCAGCCTAAGGCCTAAACTTTGTACAGAGCTCCTCTTGGGGACAAAACCAGAATGTGCATGCTTCATAAGTACATAAAACAAACTATAAAGCAACAAGATATAATTATGGGAACAATTTGTTGGTCAGTCGAGAATAGGACAGCAACAACAACAAAAACCGAAAAAACAAACGTCCAGGACCGGGATCGAACCACTGACCTAAAATATATAGTTTAGGTCAGTGGATCGAACCCACGCAAAAAAAAATAACGGTTTTACTTCAAGCGCACGCGCTGTCACTTCGGCCATCAGAACTTCTGATAACGAAGTGCAGATTAAGCATATTTTACACACGGCGACACAGCGTTTTATTTAGCACTGGCACTAATCTCAACGCGGCATTTTATTTAGCACTGACGCTAATTGCAACGCGGCGTTGCAAATAGGCCTTAATTTATTGTGTGCAAGCAGAGAGTGAGAGGCCTGCCATCGTTAAGTCAGTGTGTAAACAACAAATAATCCGGCCGGCGGCTGGTCCCACATCCTGCTCAGTAGCGTAGGTAGTGATAGCCTTTTTTTTTCACTGGAGTGGTGAAACATGTTTTTACATTATTATTATTCGTTCCCAACGACATGCGGTAGGCTACATGTACCAAGTGCCTGGGTGTTTTTATCGGCCTGCGAGTGGGGGAGTCCTCGCCTCATGCCCAACTGGGGGAGGGGGCGGGGGTGAGAATAGCGAGACATGATAAATGTGGCCTTAATTTCATGATGAATGGCACCGATACACGCAAGAACCAATTATTTTTATTGATCGGCAAATCGGCAGTAGAGGTGTGCAGGTACCGAGTCCAGACTCA
>NW_004797541.1:362391-369949 GCF_000002075.1 Aplysia californica | reverse complement strand
TAAAAAGATTTTTGAAATTTTTGCATGTAGCCGGTTTGTGAATCCCATCGACGATATGGCCTACGTAATTTTTTAGTAGCAAAACTTGTTACAAGAAATTTGTTTTACACTGAACATATTTTTTCACTAGATCTAATTAATGTTCTCAAAACATGCGTTCAATAATTAACTTTATGTCGCCAGCAGAAGTAGAAAAAAGGACGGACTTGCTTTTAAAAGATTTTTAGCTCCAGCTATAAACTTTTTAAAAATCTGTAGAAACCATTGACTGGGATTTTTTTTAAAATATTGGTCTAGTATTTATTAAAGAATTTTCTTTAAAGAAATTTCTAGAATAATATAGAACCTATAGATGTGTACAAATGTTTGAAAAAAATACTCATCGGTTAAGACGATTTGATACAGATCTAAGTCATTGTGTAAAAGTAGGAGAATCTAGATCTAGGTGTTCGATAGTTCAGTAGAAGTGTAGAATTCTGTGCCGGACACAATCTAGATCTAGATCAAGGAGAACTGTAAACAGACACAGTCCACAGTCTGGGTTGTTGTCAGATTGGAGCCAAATCCCAGAAATTTGGCTCTTTTGGATCAGGTCTTCCGGAGAATTTCATTTAGATCTATTAGCTCTCTAGCTCTTTTTTTGCTCCAAACTCCAAATGTTCAAGAAGAAAGGGACAGAAGAGGCAAGATTAAAAAAAAGAAAAAAGAAAGATTAAGGTAAAAAAAAAAAAGAAAGTGGAGGAAAGAGTTTGGGTTGCTTAATCTAGTATCTGCGTTTGTCGCGGCCGCGACCCGCGATGCGCCGCGATTTTTTGGCATTTTTGGTCCCCGAATCGCTGCGGCGATTTTTGCATTTTTTCAAACAAAACAAAACAAAAAAATAAATAAATAAAACGCACAAAAATGCAGAAAAAACCCCAACCCCGAAACGGGGAATAAAAATCGGAAAAAAAACCCCGAACTTCTTTACTTTTAGAAAGAAAGTTTATTTTCATTTCGTCTCTTTTTCACTTGTTGACACCATCTTCACCTAGAGTGTTGAAAATTAAAGGCAACTTTTGCCATTTTTGTGGCAACTTTTAGACATAAAAATGGAAAACAAACGCGCTGGCTTAATTATATTATAAAACTAGTTACAATTTAACGCCCTTGCCCATTTGGTCTGAATAATTCACAACCCTTCTACGTCGTGCAAGAGCGTTTATTGTCTCGTGCTTGTGTCTCGTTACGTTTGTACACGCTCTCTGGTCCTTGAACCATAATTAATTTATGGCAAGCGCTATTTGCAACGCCGCGTTTTGAATAGCTCCCCGTGCTATTTGAAACGCCAGTACTAAAATTAGATCTAGATGTAGGCCTAGTAGCCATCGTTTCTACATGATAATACTGTAGTTCTGCCTGCATTGTGGAAGCTTTCTCAGTTTTTTGATAAACCTCCTAGGATTTGACTCCTTTTTTATGACGTTATCTTATTCCGATCAATATTGGGTAGATCTAGATCTAGAAAAATCTAGATCTAGAATATCTAACAATATTGTTTCTGACATTGTTTGCACAAAAGTAGACGTCTTGTTCATCTCTCATAATCATAATCATTTGAGTTACAGTTTGAGCAAGTTTAAGTGGAAAGACGCTTGGATAACAATAACAAGACGGTGCAACTCGAACTTAAATTTAAGTTAGGCCTAGAGAACGTATTCAAGCTGTCTACTATCTACATTCTCTAAGTCTAATGTTCAGTGGACCAGACCGTCTTCGGGTACAAAAGAATGCGCACCGGCTCTTTAGTTACATGGAAGCAAGGAGTTTATGGAAGGTAACAAAAACGGTTTCGGCAACCATACTGACGCCCGATCGTCCTGCGTCGTCTCCACTGACCACAGAATTCTACACTTAGTGTAGAATTCTGTGCCACTGACCTAAAAAGATAGTTTTAGGACAGTGGTCGTCCCCGGTCAGACCGTCTCCGATAAAACATGTTCTATCGAAGACGGCCCGTCGACGGGTGAAATGGGAGGTAATTTTAATGATTTATCACTGCATAGTTGTGTCCCCTTTCCAGGCCTCAATGACACGACATATAATTCTAGCAGTTCTTGGTCAGCTCTGCATAACTCTAGCAGTTCATTGAAACTGCTGTGTTTCATGCGATAGTATTGTTGGGATTTTTCACTGTCTTCCAACAAGTGCGGAAACAAATGATGAAATTCACATAGTGTACCACGCTTTCTTTGGATGGGACGAACTGAAAATCTTCTTGTCTTGGTTTTCCTTTTTTTGTTTGCTTCTCAAAAGCAGCAACAACAACAATTTTCTTCTTCTGCTACACGCCATATTTGCAAGACGGCGGTGTCTGACTGACAAAAACCGGTGTTAATTAGGGGCGGACATGAGACGAGCCGAGTCTCGTTTCTCGCGGGAAACGGCCTTCCCGTCACTTCCAAGGCACTAAATTTCTGCTCGGTACTCGGTACCGAGACGCGATACTTGCTCGTTGGCTTGACATAACGAGTAACAGTAGAGAGTAGAGAGTGAGAGAGTGAGAGGCGAGAAATGACAACGCAGACAGTGCCACCCATCACCGTGCCGTCCTGTGTGTGAAACTGAAAGGGAGGGTAGAGGGTGGCGAGACGAGGCGAGTGGGGAGTTGATCAGGGCCTAGGCCTAGGTCGTCTCCCTACTTTCATTCACCGCCTGCGCCTGCGCACCAGGGCAAGCCTAGTTTCTAAGTTTAGATCCCCGCAACGACCGGCCTTCCCGCTAAACAGGTTGCTCGTTCTGTGGGGCGAGAAGAGAAATTTCGGCCACGGCCGGCCTTCTCGCTCAACGAGCGGCTCGAACTGCGGGGCGAGAAGAGAAATTGGTCACGAGACGAGAAGCATTGCTCGAGACTCGAGACACGAGACGGGAAGTATTTCTCGTTCCCGGTCTCGGCGAGAAATAGGTCAGCTACTCGGTCTTCTCGCTCGGGAAGGAAAAAGCGCTTCCCGCCCGTCTCTAGTGTTAACATGGTCGGCCGCACCCGGCGTAAAACGGCGGGTCTGGTCCGTCAGTCGGTGTCGGGCGTTAATATGGTTGCAGCCTAAGGCCTAAACTTTGTACAGAGCTCCTCTTGGGGACAAAACCAGAATGTGCATGCTTCATAAGTACATAAAACAAACTATAAAGCAACAAGATATAATTATGGGAACAATTTGTTGGTCAGTCGAGAAGAGGACAACAACAACAACAAAAACCGAAAAAACAAACGTCCAGGACCGGGATCGAACCACTGACCTAAAATATATAGTTTAGGTCAGTGGATCGAACCCACGCTAAAAAAAAATAACGGTTTTACTTCAAGCGCACGCGCTGTCACTTCGGCCATCAGAACTTCTGATAACGAAGTGCAGATTAAGCATATTTTACACACGGCGACACAGCGTTTTATTTAGCACTGGCACTAATCTCAACGCGGCATTTTTTTTAGCACTGACGCTAATTGCAACGCGGCGTTGCAAATAGGCCTTAATTTATTGTGTGCAAGCAGAGAGTGAGAGGCCTGCCATCGTTAGGTCAGTGTGTAAACAACAAATAATCCGGCAGGCGGCTGGTCCCACATCTTGCTCAGTAGCGTAGGTAGTGATAGCCTTTTTTTTTCACTGGAGTGGTGAAACATGTTTTTACATTATTATTATTCGTTCCCAACCACATGCGGTAGGCTACATGTACCAAGTGCCTGGGTGTTTTTATCGGCCTGCGAGTGGGGGAGTCCTCGCCTCATGCCCAACTGGGGGAGGGGGCGGGGGTGAGAATAGCGAGACATGATAAATGTGGCCTTAATTTCATGATGAATGGCACCGATACACGCAAGAACCAATTATTTTTATTGATCGGCAAATCGGCAGTAGAGGTGTGCAGGTACCGAGTCCAGACTCAAGACTCGAGTAATACATGCGGCGAGTCCTGACTCGAGTCACAAGTAAATTACTCGAGTAAGGACTCGAGTTTACACTTGAGTTCGTAGAAAAATAAGAAGAAAAGGAGAGAAATTTGGTTTTTAAAACCAAGTTAATTATTGATAAAAGAGAAATTCTAATACGCAATTTTTTTTTTATTAAAGGAAAAAACCCCAATAAAACCAAAAAAGCAACCCCGCCCCCCCCCTCCCAAAAAAAAAGAAAAAAAGAGAAAAAAAGAAAAAAAAAAGAAAAAAAGGAAACCACAGTAAAAAACCTATGATGACCTAAGCGAACTTCATTTACTTTAAAATATGAAGTGCCTTGTCTGAGGTTTACAGTCTGTGTACATTTTATTCTTACTGTTGCAACAGAGAATTATCTTTGAAAAAATTGATAAGATAAAGGCCACCTCTATTCTAGCGCAGTTGCAGGTTTCTCACCCAGGGTGAGTGGGCGAGCCTTTTGGCTATCCTCACCCTGTGTGCGTTTACCGTGATAACCAGTGTAAACCACAGAATTCTAGATCTACCCTTTTTATTGAATTCTGGGGTGTAAACAAACGTTTCAGTCCTATTGTGTTGAAAACGTGTACATTTGTCTGCGGGCATTGAGAAAAAGAGAGGGGGAGAGAGAGAGAGAGAGAGAGAGAGAGAGAGAGAGAGAGAGAGAGAGAGAGAGAGAGAGAGAGGGGAGTAGCCTAGATCTAGCGAGAACTTCCGAGCAAAACAAAATGCCGACCAGTGTAGTTCGACTCAATTCGAAAAGTGAAATAGCCGTAACATCTTTGCAGACCACCAAATTAGTTTACTTTGGTGCTATAATACCATTTCTTTTCTATGGGTTTGTCAATTTGATCATCCACACCGATAGAAAGTATTCAGAAATTAGGAAAAAACAAGTCTTGTTTCACACCGGGTGAGAAGAGCCAACGAGAGGTCGATCGTATTTTTATTCTATGAGAATAGCCACTTCTTAAAAGAAAAGAAAATACGGTTTAAACAGCATGCAGATGTCTAGAATTGCCATAAGCCTACTCAAGCGCCCACTAAGGAAGGCACTGTTCACTGTATTTTTTGTCCAATATTCAACAAACTTTTTTTTTTGTAACCCACTAAAATTCCCTTTCGGGATACAGTGGAGTCCACTTATAACGAGTCCTGAAACAACGAGAAGTCTGTCATAAAGACACTGTTCTAAAACCCCGTTTTTTTTCTTCTTTATCTTTGTAAATAAAAAAATACTGCTATTGCGCAATCAGACCGTCACGCGAGTCGTTTATAACGGAATATTGCTGCTGCTGTGCACAGCGCACAGACCAATTAAACCTATAAAACCTTGCCAGTTGAGAAAGTTGTCGGTGATCCAGCGAAACAAGGAATGGGAGAGCCCACGCGAACCAACAATGAAGGCCGGAGCGAATGAGTGGGGAGGGTGTGGCATGCGCAGACTCAAGCGAACGCATAGCGTGATAGGTCAGCCCAGTCTAGACTATCTAGGCATACCGTGCCTCTCACTTCTCTGGTGAGGGATGGAGAGGTCACAATGCTGTGATAGATGGATGGAGTGAATGTATGATGTGCGCGAGCAGACGCAACGCGCCACAGTGTGTGGTGGGGTGGGGGATAACACAACGGGCGAGTTAGCCTAAAGCCAGAGCCTCTTCTTTCTGATCGTCAAGGCCGATTTGTCAACATTGCTAGTGCTAGAGAAAGAAACCTGATTCGATTTTTGATCAAGTAAGACCTAGAGATCATGTTGAACAAATCATCATCAGGGGAAATGCAAAAAGGAATAAACAGAACGCCAAATCATAGATTAGGCCTACTTTACTATTTCCCTTGAATTTATTACTGGATCCCTTGTAACGAGAATCCTGCTATAACGGACATTTCGGACCGGTCCCCTCCCTCTCGTTATAACAGGATTCCACTGTACTATTACTTGAGTCTTAAGGGCCGTAGAAACTCTTGTATTGACTCGAGTCTTAATATTCTGGACCCACACACACCGCTAGAGAGTCGGCAGCAAATGATCGGTCTTTGTGAAAGGAAGAGGCTAGCCGTACTTAATGACGGCTAGACTGACAGTCTAGCCGTACTTATTCTTAATATGATGGCAAGACTGAGCATTTAAAAAAAAATAGGCCTACTGAATTGCAAATATAAATTTTTAGTGTGCAGTACCTAAAGTATTTGTATTTGAGACGAAACCAGGTGCCTTAATTAATGACTGTGCAAGTATTTTAAACTTCCTGTTTTCTAATGTTAATAGGGCCTAAGATAAGTACGGCTAGACTTCTTGTCTAGCCGTACTTAAGTACGGGTAGACAGCCAGGCTAGCCGTACTTAAGGACGGCTAGACTGTCAGTCTAGCCATACTTAATATTGATGGCTGAATTGTAAATGAATTTTTTAGTTTGCAATGCCTAAAGTATTTGTATTTCAGACAAAACCAACAGGTGCCTTACTGACTTGCATGTATTTGAACCTGAATAATTACTAGATCTAGATCTAATGAGACCCGTGTACTTAACAGGCTTGAGTCGATAGGGCCAAACCTAGATCTAAGTACGGCTAGCCGTACTTAAAAGTACCTCTAGACTCTAAGTCTAGCCGTAGATCAAGGAGATTAAAAGTAACGGAGGATGCTCTGTGGGCGGCACCGCACGCCTGATAGGAGCCCTCTCTCGCGGCGGAACTGTGGTCTACCTGCGCTGAGCGAATGCCCGACTTACGCACTGAAATCTAGATAAGAAAGAAGGTTTTATTCCGAGGTCCTTGAGATTAGGCAAGTCAATTAGTAAAAATGCCTTGCATCTGTGTTGTATTTAAGTGTAAGAACCGATATGATGCTGCAGTGGACCGAAGTTTTCACAGTTAAGTTGTTTTCCTTTTAAAAAATTTGAATGAAAGTGTTTTTATGCCCCCAGCAACACAATTTAGATCATTAACATTCATAAGAGGCTGGCTCTGGCGCTACCTGCCAAGGCCTACCCAGGTTGAAAAGGATACAATACCCCAGCAGAAAGATCAAGATACTCAATTTTAAAAAAAGTATTCTTATATATATATATATATATATATGTGTGTGTGTATATATATAGGCCTATATAATTATTATGTGTATATATATATAATCATTATAAGTGTGTATGTATATACATATTATACATTTATATTGCTTTCCATTGTGTGTGCAAATTAGATGCTGCTGTTGTCTAAATGTAGATATCTAGAGTAGAGGCTCCATTAGAATAGGAAATCAATACTCAACAACAATAATGATGAATATTTTCTATGTTGAAGAAACACCAAACCATATTTAATTTTCCCCATTCTCCTTCGTCCCTTCCCAAGGCCTGCCCCTCCCTTTCATCACCTCCCCATCCCCTCTTCCTTGCGTGCATTCCCCCACCCCGCCCACCCCCACAACGTGGCCCAGCCCGATAAGATTCTATAAAAAGAAACGCCACAGTTCGAGATTTAGCCCACACTCGGCGGCCATATTTGATCCCCACCGCGGCGTACTGCTCGTGGCGCCGCGAAGAGAGAGAGGAGGCTCCATTAGTTCTAAACTCCTTGCCGTAGATCTACTTAAGTACGGCTAGCCCAAGGAGG
>NW_004797541.1:357067-362291 GCF_000002075.1 Aplysia californica | reverse complement strand
GATCTACTTAAGTACGGCTAGCCCAAGGAGTTTAGAACTACTTTTAATCTCCTTGGGCTAGCCACTTCGTTTGTGAAATCAATATAACCAACCATTCCCTTAAAGCCTGCAGAAATTGATGTGCAGATGCTCTTACTATCGATTTCATCGTTATGCAAACTTCAGTTGAAAAGCAAAATAAGCTATAAAATCTAGCAGCGTTTTACTGATCACTCTGAAGCCTACCTTCTCGTATTCAATTTAAAGTATAGATCTCCAAACCGCCAAAAGATCGAGGCCAATGGCAATGTAAATTAATGGCACGTTACAACAATGCTGGTAGTACATACCTGTGTGATTGATGCCACTAATGTTTTTGGTTTTCCAAATGCCAGCTTGCCCATGTCGTTCTAAATTCTAAAGCGGAGAAAGAATGGAGATCTCCGTCAAAGATTTTCTAGGCTAGCCTACCTTTGATTCCCTTGATCGCTTATAAACCATAAGCCTATACGCCTATCCCACAGAATTCTACACTAAGTGTAGAATTTTGTGGCCTATCCTAATAGCCTAGGCCCCTATCGGTTTCAGATCTGGCACTTGATGACTCGATAATGATAATGGTTCAAAGGCATGTGGTTATATTATGGGTAAATGAACTTAATTATTTCAATGCACATTATTTTAATCTTTTAATTTTGTCTCATCTCGGAGCGGAATGTACGTGTTTGAGGTGTTTAATTCGGTAGTAAAGTACATTAAGATAGGCCTATGTGTAGATTTGACCTCCTCTGAATTCAATCTGGCAATCACAAGCCAAAACAGAGTTTACAAAAAAGTTATTGCTATTCGTTAATTAAACACCCCAAAACCTACACACGCAGACAATGCAAGATGGGCCCAATACTTTCATTACCCTTTCATGATACATGTACCGGCAGTAACAATTGGTAGTGTGTGTGTGTGTGGGGGGGGGGGGGGGGGGGGGAGAGAGAAGTCATTCATTTGGCAAGAAACTTTCAAAAATCTGGTAGCCCTGCAGGCAGATAGATAGTCAGTAGTCAGGTAGGCCTAAGCCAAGCAGGCCTGGCCTACTTTTGTACTAGCCTAGTTTCACATTCATTCAGAGCATCGGTCACTCAGCCAGCGGGCCCTTCCGATGGCCTTTAGGCCTAAATATTTCCATAATTCGATCCCCATCATTCAGTCAGTGTCAGAGCCCAATCTTTGCAGTTATGAACAGGCCTAGGCCTAGATCTAGTTAGGTAAGCCCCTAGTTGCATTGTTTCAGTTTCAGCCGGCTTCTTTGTTGTGGCTTCTTCACCTTCAGTTCAGTCTTCACTTTCACGTGCACTGTGACTCGACTGCGGCTGCGGTCTGAAACAGACGTCGTTGTTATGCTCATATGGCGCCTTTGCCAAATGCTCGTCGTACTTTAGGCCATTTGTAGCCTAACTAGATCTAGATCTAGCCACAATCTAGACCTAGATCGAGATGTAAAAGTAGGCGGGCGAGGCGATTAGAAGGCTACGGCGAGGCTGCCAAGCAAGGGTAAGTTTTTCAGGAACGAAATGTATGTCAGACCCGGTAACCGGGAACAAAGTCACGAAGTATACAGACCCGATAGGGGAAGTCTTTTGTGATTTCGGAAAATTTCAGCGCCCAGACCCCGTAGTGTGTGTGTGTGTGTAAGAGAGAGAGGAGAGAGAGAGCAGGGGGGAGTGATCTGCTAGCAAAATATATGCCCCAGTTGGCAGGAGGGAACGAGAGAAAGGGTGGGAAATAGGTGGGGAGAAAGAAAGACAGAGACAAACAAAGAAAAAGAGAATCCGAGCGATACACAGCGACAGAGGAGAGAGAGACAGACAGACAAAGAGAGAGAGTGAGAGAGAGAGAGAGAAATTGAGAGGGTGACAGCTCGATTGAAATTATGACATTGTTCTTTTCTTCAAATCGTGATTCCTCCCTAACCAAAACGGAGCAAAAACGATGGTTCATCGAAAAGACATCCGCAATCTTCATTTAGATTTAGATCTAGGTTAGCCTCGAAACTAGATCAATGATTTATCTGTCTGTCTAGATCTAGACTTAGGCCATAGATCTAACAGTACCTAGTTCTACCCTGAGCCAAGAGGGCGCTGAAACTTTCCGAAATCACAAAAGAGCTACCCTACCGGGTCTGTATACTTTGTGACTTTGTTCCCGGTTACCGGGTCTGTATACACTCCCTTTCAGGAAAGTAAGGCCGGCGATTATGTAGATTTCCGCGTTAAATTCCGATACTACACGGGACATCTGACAAACTCTTTTATTCATATTTACAAGAATATATGTGGAGGCCACCTCTATTCTCACCCGGGGTGAGAATAGTGCAGGCGAGTCTTTTGGCTATTCTCACCCGGTGCGCGTTCACCGTTATAGCCTAGATCTAGGCCAATAAATTTTGCGTTCACCCTAAACCACAGAATTCTGCACTGTGATAACAGAAAAATTGTAGAATTCTGTGCCGTGAACAAACATTCCATTACAACTGTAGCCTACTAAAAGTGTACAATTTTGTCTGTGGGCAGTGGAGAGAGAGAGAGAGAGAGAGAGGAGTAGCGCGAGAACTTCCGGTCAAAAGAAAATGGCGTAGTTCAGCTTGATTCGAAAAGTTTAATAGCCGTAGCATCTTTGTAGACTAGAGTAGGCCCGCATCACCGCGCTACTGTTTTGGTGCGCAACCCCCGGTCTCCTGCTTTGTTTTGGATAAGAACAGCGAAAACGAGGTCATTTTCTGTGAGCATGCGCAGAATGCAGCTTATTTCACTTTCGTTTTGGAGGTTCCTGTCAACACACGTGATTCTACGGTGTCGGAAAGTTTTGCCCCTTCATATTAATGGTTTTCGTAACCGGTATCGATCAATTTACTAAGACTAAGCGCTTGAGTAGTCGATTATTTAGCACATCTAGCTAATCTAGCTCTAATGTATCGTAGAATGTATACTAGAATCGATAAATACTATCGCAGGCTGCTTCTTAATGCCCAGGAACGTGTTAGATAGGGTTGCGCACTGAAGAGGACCAAATTTGGGCAGTCCGTTTCGTGCGCAATATCGGCTTTTTTGCTATTTGGCATTGATAGTGTGGCTTCTATAGGCCCTTTGTTTGTTTTACTTATTAAGTTATTTCTCTATGACCTGCATTGTGCACTGAAACAGACTGTTTTCCTTCCATTTGGATGCATTATATTGCCATTGGAAGATGATAAGTTAATGTATTCATGTCAAAATTAATTAATATGGAAATATAATCTCCAAAATGTTCAATTTCTTCTTTTCATGTCTTTTTCTTCTTCTTTTTTGCCCTTTTCCTTAAAGAATACTAGTCTAGGTATAGTCTAATTCTTGTTTTCTTCTTTCACTTCCTTGTGTCCACAGCACCTTTCTTTTTCAATTTCTTCTTTTCACGTCTTTTTCTTCTTCTTTTTTGTCCTTTTCCTTCTAAAATACTAGTCTAGGTATAGTCTTATTCTTGTTTTCTTCTTTCCCCTTCTTGTGTCCACAGCACCTTTCTTTTTATCCATTATCAAAACACATACACAAGGTGTAAGGAAATCTCCTGTCAGGGGGCGCACAGCTCCCAAAAAGAACACGCCTAATTGACCTTGGCCTTCCATTATGGTCAGTACAGGAACTTCTTGCAAGGAAAAGAAGACAAAGCAAGGATAGAGAAAGATGAAAAGTGTCAGAAAAGAGCTAGATCTAGATCTAGAGCTGTAAACATGGTACTATTGCGCACCAAACAAGACGATATGTTGCACCAAACCAGAAACCTTGCGCACCAAACCAGACACACGTTACCAAACAAACACCACCACAACATATAGAAATTTTAAACTGCTGTTACAGTAATACGCTACACCGTATAGAGAGGAAGTTTTTCTAACTTCTGGTGAAAAAATCATGAAGATCGACCTGTAACTTCCAGAGATATCCACAAAAGATCGCTTACTGTATATCGCACCACAGGATGTACTCTACCAAATTAATTTACTTTTGTGTTTTAACATCATTTTTTAACTTTGTTTTGGTCATTTTGCTCGTCCACACCGATAGACAGTATTCAGAAAGAGACAGAGAGAGAGAGAGAGAGGGGAGGAGTAGATCTTGCGAGAACTTCCGGGCAAAACAAAATGGCGACCCGCGTAGTTCGGCTCGATTCGAACAGTGAAATAACCATAGCATCTTTGAAGACGATCAAATTAGCTTACTTTTGTGCTATAACGTAATTTTTTCTTGGCTTAAATTTTACTTTTATCAATTTGATCATCCAGGTATTCCGAAATTAGGAAAAACAGGTCTTGTTTCAAACCGGGTGAGAATAGCCTACGGTCCCAAGTCTCACCCGGGGTGAGAAGTCGATCGTATAATTTCTATTCTCACCCCGGATGAGAATAGCCACTTCCATATATGTGGAAGCAACAATTTAAGGAAAACATTTTTGGCAATCTGTATTGGATTTCATATTATTACTCTGTTTAACATTTTTGGCAATATTCTGTTTATTGGATTTCATTTTTGGATTGGATTACTCTGTTTAATGGTAAGACAAGTTCTAGGCCTAGGGCATACTTATAGGCCGATTAAAACTAGTATAGGAATTTAAAGCGGAAATCTACACAATCGCCGTAAGGCCACCTCTATGCCAGTCTACGGGGTGAGAATAGCGCAGACGAGCCATTTGAATTGATTGGCTATGGCATGGCACTTTTTCGGTAGTTCCCACCCCGCAACTGTTATTCGCCGGCTTTGGCCCCAAGAGTAGAATGGCTTTCCCCCCTGACCCAAAAATATGACAATAATTTGATGTTTTGAACACACAGTTTTGCAGACTTTGTTAGTTCCGTAACGAGCGACCACCCCATCAAACACCATAAAGAAGAGGCCTAACACTAACCCTACCCCTACCCCTGGCCCTCAGTTCTGCTCTGTCTCATAGTGGTCGCTTGTGGCTTGTTACGGAAGTCCTCCCGTTTGATATCTTAGGTCTTAGCCCGCACAAACATGGAACTGGGGGCTCTCGTGGCCTAGAAGTTAAGGTGTTGGCCTCTCATTCAAAGGTCCTGGGTTCGAATCCGAGTAGCGACCAAAAAATTTTCTTCTCTAAAATTGTCTCCTTTCACCTTCTTTCCTGTTCTCTAGCAATGTTCTGTTGTCTGCTTTCATTTCCACTTTCTGCCCCAACCCCTTCACCTCCTTTGCCCCCT
>NW_004797541.1:324285-355459 GCF_000002075.1 Aplysia californica | reverse complement strand
GGGCCCCCTTACTCCTTCAATAAAAAAATAAAATTGCGGCGGCGGGGGCTGAGAGAGAGAAGAAAAGGCAAAGGGGATAGATAGACATCCAAAAAAAACAACCAGGGTGGGGGGGGGGGGGGTGTTTGCTATTATGATCAAAATTATTCCCGTCATTTTCTCTCTGCGTCGGTTCCCAGGCTTTTTCGTTTTCCTTCATCTCATGGGATGGAACATTTGAAGCTGGCCAAAATATTAAATATACGTCACTGTAGTCACTGACTAAAACCGGCAGTGGACGCTTCATCTAAACAAATCTTGAGTGCCGTGAACGTAGCCTCAACAGCGCCTGCAAACTGCATTCAGGGCGCCGTGAACGTAGCCTGCCAACTACATTCACGGCGCCGTGAACCTAGCCTGCAGACTACGTTCACGGCGCCGTGAACCTAGCCTGCGGACTACGCCGTGAACGTAGCCACTGCGTACAAAGTATAGAGACCCGGTAGGGGAACTCTTTTGTGATTTCCAGTGCTTCCACTCTTCCGTATTTTTACGGAAATCCGTATTTTCTGCCAGTTCCGTACTTTTCCCTCCATCATTATCTACTCCCTCCGTAAAAAAAAAACCTGCGAGATTGCAGGACTGCCGAAATTCCGTATTCACCTTCGTATCGTCTTGTATAAGGTACGGATATTTACGGTAATTCTCCCAGCAACAAGATATCGTAGAAACCTGCCAAATTGCGCATTTCCTGCAATCGGACATACCGCTATGTCCCAGTCCCATGCATTCATTGTGTGTTGGTCGGCAGTACATTTTTTACCTGCAGATGGATCAAAATCTGGCGAACCTTTTGTGCCAACTTCCTCCTTTCTGTCATTCACTCATTCCTTCTGTCTATCTTCGGATTGTTGCCGCGGCTGGAAAATCTGCGCGTTGATCAAGACTGATTTTGATCTTAGACAGAAAATTACTGTCGGAAAGAAACACGGTCGTGCCCACTACGGATGAGATCGGCCGATTGCGCTGATCGCCCGACTCGGTCGAACAACCATGTTTGCTTTGAAACTGAAAACAAACACGTTTGTTTTTGTGGTGATAGAGTCGGGCGATCGGGCCGATCCCGTCCATAATGAGCACCACGTATAAAATCAAGAATAATTCGAAGTGGTGTTCCGAGGTTGTGACAGGCGACTTTCAGACATGAAAATTTAGAAAAAATGTGGGTATACGCTGCGCAACCGTATTTTGAAGGTACATCTATTCATTATTCCCAGGTTTGCCTGCTGTCAATGGTGCGACTACAAATTAATTGAATTATATTATTATAGTAGCAATGAAAGGGGAACCTACTTTTAAACATTTCCAGCATTGGAAAGATATGCTGGTGATGAAATCAAACAAGACAAAATGTTGGTGAAAAAATAAATATTATGGGCTGTAGGCAATATCTTCAAACAGGCTCCCAAATGCCATTTTCTACCCTCTAAAAGCACTAAATTTCAATTTCTAAAGCGGGCTTCGCCCCCTCAACCCCCACCGGGACGCTGTCCCTGGACCCTGCTGGGGGCCTCTGCGGCCCCCAGACCCCCTGCAGAATTTTCCTTATTTTTCAGCTTCAGCTGGTGGAAGCACTGGATTTCGGAAAGTTTCAGCGTCCTCTTAGCTCATGGTTAACCTAGGTTCTTCTAGATCTTAGGCCTATGTCTTGATCTAGATGGACAGACATAAATCATTGATCTTGTTTCGAGATTAGCCTAGATCTAGATCTAAATGAAAATTGCGGATGTCTTTTCAATGAACGATCGTATGTCCTCCGTTTTTTGGAGTTGGAGGAATCACAATTTGAAGAAAAGAACAATGTCATAATTTCAATCGAGTAGTCACCTCTCTCTCTCTCTCTCTCTCTCTCTCCCTCCCTCCCTCCCTCCCTCCCTCCCTGTGTATCGCTCGCATTCTCTTTTTCTTTGTTTGTCTCTGTCTTTCTTTCTCCCCACCTATTTCCCACTCTATCTTTCTCTCGTTCCCTCCTGTCAACTGGGGCATGTCATACATTTTGCTAGCACTTCCCCCTGCTCTCTCTCTTTCTCTCTCTCTCTCTCGCTCACACACACATACACACACACACACTACTCACACACACACACACACACACACACACACACACACACTACAGGGTCTGGGCGCTGAAACTTCGAAATCACAAAAGAGTTCCCCTACCGGGTCTGTATACTTTGTGATTTTATTCCCGGTTATCGGGTCTGTATACACTCCAAAAACAAAAAACAAACGTGGAATTCGGATTTAACGAGCTTGGATTCAACGAGATGAGTATGAGATAGATTCCTCGTATTTTTCCTTCTTTAAAATCAATAAAAGTAACCCAGATTCAGCGAGCTCGGATTCAACGAGGTCTCTTCCAGGGTGAACAGCCCCCGCAGATGTGGCTTCACTAATTTTTCTCCCAGAACAAACTTTATCTATTCCCAGAAATCATCCATTGCACCTGCATCATGAACCATTATTCACTTAGCCGATGGCATGCAACCAATCAGCGGCCTTTTTAAATCGGAGTGTCTACGTACACGGTAACTGGGCACCTAGTCTCAGTATCTACGTACACGGTTACCAGGCACCTAGTCTCAGTATCTACGTACATGGTAACCAGGCTCACCTAGTCTTAGTATCCACGTACACAGTAACTGGGCACCCTAGTCTCAGTATCTACGTACACGGTAACCGGAATGAAAATAAATCAATATTTTTCCTTTGCTGTCACTTGCTGGAAAAAAAAGAAAATCACAAGCGTCTTGTCTGGCTCGCCATCGTGACAGGTCAGTGAACCTGTGCATGTGCATCACATTGTTCATTGTGAGTACCGGTTGGGGTCACCAAAGTTCATTCAAAGTCTGTGCGCTGCAAAGTATAGGGCTCCGGAATGGAGAGATGGGGGGGAGATTATTGATTTTTTTAAAGGTACAGTCGGGGGAGGGGTGGGGATGAAGGCAACACCGGATGACAAAAACTGAACTTGGAGTTCTGAACTGCTCGGTTACTGTGTGCGTGACACCAGAGAGTATTTAATTATATAGCCTCTGGTGACACTGAGAGTACATGCCCGTTTGCTGGTTACCGTGTACGTAGATATAATTGAGGCTACATGCCTGTTACCGTGTTCATGAAAGTGAGACTACGCGCCCGGTTGCCGGTTACTGTGTACGTAGACACTGAGGCTAGGTGCCCGGTTAACGTGTACGTAGACACTCCGTTTTTAAATACCAACACGTGTGTTGTTGGCACGCGTACATGTCTACTCTGGCGTGTGTCGGGGTCGGATGGGCGGCCTGTACACGTGTGGCTGTGTGTGCGTGTCGGGGAGGGAGGGGGGCACTAGCGGTCCGGGCGTTGAACGTCGCATATACAAACGCGTCAGTCTTTTTTTTCCCTCAGCAACTGATCATTATTACAATAAAAGCTAGTCTTGACGTAGATCTACGTACTGAAATGTGCGCTGGTCTACGGAATCAAAAGATGCCGTATGCTCGGCTCTACACAGCAATAAATTAATAATTCAATACAACTTTTTCTTGGTAAACAATCGTGATGACACAGGCTTGTGTATTTGAACGAATCGGTCTTTTTTTTGCACAGCTCATAATATGCAGACATTTCAGGCACTACTTGTGACTTCTGTTTATACATTACTTGCTCAGTGCATGTAATTATCTGCACAAAACCTCGTGTTTGCTATAACGAACTCTCGGATTCAACGAGATTTAATGGTCAGGCCCAACGACCTTGTTGAATCCGAGTTTCACTGTAGATCTAGGCTCAAATAAGGGGGTGGGAACTACCGAAATAGCACCTTGGCTATTCTCACCCTGTGTGCGTTCACCGTGATAGCCTAGGCCCACAGTATAGCGTTCACCGTACCGTGGACCATATAGAATTCTACACTGTGAGAACAGAAGTGTAGAATTTTGTGCCTTGAACAAAATCAAACGTTCCAGCGCTCTTGTGTTGAAAACGTGCAATTTTGTCTGTGGGAAGTGAGAGAGAGAGGGGGAGGAGTAGCGTGAGAACTTCCGGGCAAAACGAAATGGCAACCCGCATAGTTCAGCTCGATTCAAAAAGTTAAATAGCCGTAGCATCTTTGTAGACGACCAAATTAATTTGCTTTTGTGTTTAAACATCATTTTTTATCTTTGTTTTTGTCAATTTGATCGTCCATACCGATAGACTGCACTCAGAAAGAGACAGAGAGGAGTAGACCTTGAGAGAACATCCGGGCAAAACGAAATGGCGAACCGCATAGTTCGGCTCAATTCGAAAAATTAAATAGCCATAGCATAGCATCTTTATAGACGATCAAATTAGCACTTAATTTTGAGCTATAACCTGTCCCCGTAGAATTATGCAAATTTAGAAGGCCAAATTATGCACAAAAAAAGCAAAATTATGCAAGTTAGCGTAACCCCATTTGCGACATGTTTTGTACTTTTTCAACGCGAAGTTTCATGATTTTCATGTTTTATGTACAGAAAAATTGAAAACAGAACATATCAGTATCAGTAATTTGTTGTGTATTTGGAAAAGAAAACAATACACATCAGTTTTAAAACCCCCCCCAAAAAAACACCCAAAAATAAGGCTGTACACTAGTATATATATCATACTTGTTTCTGTTTTAGGGTTAAAGCATGCACTCATCTCTCCCTCTCCCTCTCCCTCTCCCTCTCCCTCTCCCTCTCCCTCTCCCTCTCCCTCTCCCTCTCCCTCTCCCTCTCCCTCTCCCTCTCCCTCTCCCTCTCCCTCTCTCTCTCTCTCTCTCTCTCTCTCTCTCTCTCTCTCTCTCTCTCTCTCTGCCAACAACAATCAGTCTCGATACATGTTATAAAATCATTTAGGATGATTAGGCCATCAGATGTCTCTGGCTCAACTGCAAGGGTGCGAACAATACCCAACAGAAACCCAGATGTTGGAAAATTTGGATCATGTAGCAATTACTAGTAATCCATGCAAACGATGTGTTGGGTTCGTGTATTACCCCGCTAGATACAGATTAGAATAAGAGTTTTTTTCCTCTTTGGAGAGTGGGGTCACTTCCCACTGGGCGCAAAAAAGGTCGTTTTGAAATGTTACCACTAGTCAAAAAGATACATCACCAATTGCGATGTGCTTTGCATAGCAGTCTGTCAAAAAGATTTTGGGGGGAAATTCTGAAGGTTTCAAAGAGATCTTCGCACTAGAAGTATTATAAAATGTGAAAAATACAACCCCTGGGGTACAAAATGACACTAGGCATACGGATAGGGTTAAATAGCTCTAAAATGCTAAAAGTGATGCAGCTTATTTGGCAATTTTCTAAATGACAAAAGTGACTTTGGAGATTTGAGTAATTAAGTAAGATTTGACCCTGAGATGTCCCTGATAACTTGTCTATTGTTTTATATTTTTCTGATCTTAAAACTTATTTGTCATTTTGTACTTCTAGAATATTCACCAGATACGTCGTCAGGCTCAGGTACTTTATTTTCAGATGTAAATTCACTACTGTACGACCCTGTATGACTGTTTCAAAGCAACAATGGCACTTCTGGAAGAGGTGCTGTCAAGGAATGCAAATTTAATGCTGTAGTCACACAGGGTAGTGAATAAAAAAAGTCAGGAAAGAACCTAGATATCTGTACAAAATGACAAGAGTTGTAGAGAATTTAGATTTTTCTATAGATGATAATGATATCAGGGCAAAGGAATCTCAGGAATCGGAGGATCAAATCTTACTCTATTTTTACTTTATTACCTGAATCCAGATCTTCAAATAAAATGTCATTTGGAGAATTGCACATTCTTCACTGCCTATACTGATACAGCACTGAAGTTCACAATTTTTAAAAATACTGAAACTTTTCAACGGATGTTCTATTATAATTTAATATAATTTAACTAATTTGCTGTGATTTGTGATGCATTGGGGGATTTTAGGGAAGGGGGCTGTGTGTGCTTTATTTGTATATATATATTATAATATGACTTGTTCTCGTTTTTAAAGTGCATGCTTGTGATGTATTTTCCTTGTTTTCCAATTGAAAGGCACAAATTATAATGCTCGATGAAAGTCTGCAAGCTCTCTTTCATCTTTTTCACCCTATGTATGAACTAATTTTCTCTGTTTTGTTTTCTATTTAGGTGTGTTTTACTACAACTTGAACTCCCTGAAGGCATTTGTCATGTCTACATCAGACACAAAATCTGAGAACTGCTCAACAGGAGAGGGTGATAACATGACAGTCTTGCCAGACAAGCAGCCTTGTCATAGCTGTAACTGCGACGAAGTCTGTGAGCCCAAGGATGACTCTTTGTTTGAGGATTCGTGTAGTGAGGCCACAGAGTCTCTCTTCAGCAGCAAAGACAATTCATGTCTGAATGACTCAATGACTCTGCTGGACTTACCGTGGGAGCAAGTCTTGTCCTATCATATATTGCCATATCTCAGTGTTCCTGACCTTTTCCGACTTCGTGCAGTGAGTCCAGCTTGCCTGGAGCTGGTGCAGCTGCACTTCAGTTATTCTCATGTTGTGAACACTAGCCCATTCAAGGATAATTTTTCTCCTAAAGCATTTGAGATCATGACCCGAGACTGTCAAAGCCTTAGAGTTTTGTCTGTGAGGGGAGCAAAGTCCTGGATGACGAATGGTCTCCTGTTGAAAGTGATAATATCCAATCCTAGACTGGAGAAAATAGACCTAACTGGATGCATAGCCCTTTCTGGGGCCAGTATGTACTGTATTGGGGTGAATTGCAGCCATCTGAAACATCTGGCTTTGAGAGACTGTGTGTGGTTGACATTGGACAATTTCTTATCGTTTCTGTGCAATCGTAGAGATATTGAATTTCTGGACATGTCGGGCTGCTGGAATGTCAATGATGATCTCGTTGTGAATTTAGTAAAGACTTCTCCAAGGTTAGTAATAGTGTTAAGTTATTTGTATGGTATGCGTGAGATTACCGGCAGGTATTGCGCAGTTGATAAAAATGAACTTGGGTGCAGAAGAGCGTTTAAGTTTGGGTCGTGGGTTTAATGTCTAAATTTTCCTGGGAATTTTTTTTGTTTTCAAAATATATGTGTAAATTTGTATGTAATATATCTATTGAGGCACACACTTCACAAGATTAATGAAAATTGTTCTAATGTGGGCAAGTTCATGTGCGGCCTGCTTCCCCCCCTGTTTATGGAAAAATATCTATCTGGCATTTTTGTTTCTTTGTTGAGGCAGCATAAACTAAACTAGAAGTACAACTCATCTTCTCTCATGATCAAATAAATCATGTACTGATCAGCTGGGACCAGCAACCCAGTACAACTCTTGGTGTTTTGCAAAGTGTGTTTAGTGTCCTGCTGACTATCTATGAACAGTGAACTGCTCCTTCATTGCCCTTACAGTCTATTCCTTGCAACTCTTACTTTCTCTCATACTCTTTTCCTTCTGCTCTATGTTTATGATTTCTGAGGAATACTATTGTCTCTTTTTGTTGTTTAGTCTTTTCGCTTCATGACTCTGTGTGTATAGCATTCTATATAAACATCATATGTTATAAGTTACAGAATTACAGTTTTTGCCGTTTGTATTTTCTTTTCTTTTTATATTATGTGAGTGTTCTTTGTGTCTAATTGATGATGTGTTCATTCTCATTTAATCATTTTCTTTTTTGAGTTTGTGGGAAAGATAAGATAAGATACATCTTTATTGTCCAGATCCTGGTACATTGGAAAGTACATGTTTTTATTTTATTTTATTTTTACTTTAAGTTCAGAGCAAAATGTCTTACTTGTTTGCTGTGTGTTAAATTGATTTTTCAGGTGATTTTTCTCATTTGTCATATGTTTTTGTTTATTTCTTGTAGGGTTGAAGTTTTGTAGTGTCTTGATGTTTATTTTTTCCTTCTCTGTTCAGAGCACAATGTCTTTCTTTCAGTCTGAAGCACCTGCTGATGAGCAATTTGTATGGTTTAACAGACAGGGCGGTTGTGGCTGTGGCACACAGCTGTCCCAACTTGATTCAGCTGAACCTCAAGGGGTGTTGGAGAATTACTAACCAGTCAATTCAGTGAGTAAAGAATTGTTGACGTGTCATGGTGAATTTTGACGGATGTTATGATTTTCATAATGATGGTGAATTTATTATGCTGTGTGATGTTATAAATGCAAGTTTGTTGTGTCATATATATAGTCATATGATGTGTATGTATTTTGGTTTCATTTGTGTCTTTTTGTGTTTATGGGTTTCTGTAGGCGTGAGACATACAAGGCTCAGTGAAGACTAATTTCTTTCAGAAGAGAGACTGATTTATAAATTATATAAGGTTACCTTGTGAAAATCGATTTTAAAGAATTTAGTGCTCTGTTTTGCCCAGTCTAGGACTAGGAGCTTTTTTCTTTGTATGAGATAAATGAAATGGTTTGTATTTGTTACTTAAAGTTATTTTCATGTCCTCTTTTGTGAGAATCTTTGTTCATCTCGCAGGGGGAGATTCGTAAAAAATAATGGGTGGTTGGTGAGTGCCCTGGTGTGGTTTGCTCCTTATTTCCTATCAAACATCTATCGTCCTTTCTCCCCTTCTTCTTTTTTATGTTTGTTACTCTCTTGTAACACCTCTAATCTTCTGGCGCTATTATGACCTTTTATGCAGTTGCGAGCGCTGAAAAACTATCAAAACTAAAGGAGATTCGTTGTAGTCATCGACAATCACAATGGCAGTGGTGTTACACCACTCTCTCTCTCTCTCTCTCTCTCTCTCTCTCTCTCTCTCTCTCTCTCTCTCTCTCTCTCTCTCTCTCTCTCTCTCTCTCTCTCTCTCTCTCTCTCTCTCTCTCTCTCTCTCTTTCTCTCTCCCTCTCTCTCTCTCTCTCTCTCTCTCTCTCTCTCTCTCTCTCTCTCTCTCTCTCTCCCTCCCTCTCTCTCTCTCCCTCCCTCCCTCCCTCCCTCTTTCTCTGGTGAAAGAATTGTACTTCTTTAATTTTGATTGAAAGGTAAAAATGCTCAGAAATCCTGGTATTCACTCTCCTTGTAATGTCATAACACTGGAGCCCATAACAGTAAGGGTTTTTTTTTGGGGGGGGGGGGGGGGGGGGGCTGACATTTCTGTTTGTGATTTGCTAAGAACCAACAACAACAAAAATTGTATTCTGTTGTGACTCATACCTCTCTGTTTTTCTTAATCTTCCGAGTAGCTTGCTGTCTCAGTTCTGCCCTAAGCTGAGGTTCCTCCAAGTCATGGAGTGCGGATCTGTCACAGAGGACAGCCTCAAGTCCCTCCGTTCTCGTGGCGTGAGGATTGACCGGCTGCCCCCGCCCTCCTCCAGTTTGGCCAGGCTGGAGCCTCTTCACAGAAACAACCCTCACAGGTTAAACTTAGTACTGTGATATGAATTACCACCTGTACTTAACCCTATTAGAGCTGGGATAAAATGTTTAGTGGTACTGAGATTGTGGGCTAAAATTTCAACCTGTAATAATTATGACGTAATACTTTAAATCAATTTATGGCAGGCTTTTTAAAAGTTTGATACCCCAATAACCCTATATTTTCTGAAAGAGGACGGCAAGGCTGTTTCTTACACAAGAATTCAAGGCATGAGATAAAGTGTGTGGGATAATCATGGGGTTCAAAGAAAGGGAAAGACAATATGGAACTTGTGAAAAATCAAGTACTATTGTTCATAAGTGACCAAATGTCACAAAAACCTCTATTAAGCACATATTTATGTTATGGAGCACAGTGGAATCCGGCGTTCATCATTGGTACCAAATTACACTTATTTATTTTTCTTGAACATGGTAAAAAAAAACCATTGATCTATCTTTCATAGATAGGGATTTGTATGTTTTAACACTTTACCATAACACAGAATCAGAGTGAAAAACCTTTGACTTCACATACCATTGAGGTGAATCACATTAAAATTAAGGTAGCTCAGAAATATGTTTATTTCTTTATAACCAGAGCATGTACTGACATGAAATTTTCAGGATGGACATAAAAGATAACAAGCTGTCGGACTGAGAAAAAAAATCTTTTTACATAACAATGGTGGCCATTTTGAAAATAATAATAACAGCTCACCTAACTATACCCCAAAAACTGCCTTCAGACCCATCTAAACAGGACCCAAACACTCCAAATAAGACACATAATACACCAGAATGTTCATTTGACCACCCATCTTCAATAATATCCAGAAAAAAGACTGAAAAGATGCATTAAGAAGTTGACGAGAGGCATTGTAAAAAGGTACCAGAGTGACAGAAACGGAGGTCATTTTAGAGCCACAGGGTGTGTCAGCAAAGAGCATTTTTCTCAGTAAAGAGTACATGAAAGTCAATAAAATTATACACACAATTAGACAATTGAACACACTGTTACATAACGCAAAGAACATTTTTATATGTCATGACCGTTGTGGCGATTTTGAATAACAATTAGCTATTTCTTTAGAAAAATAACAAAAAGGTTATTGTTACTCCCAAAACCTAATGTTCAAACACTATCCATTCAACATTATTTGCGAAAGTGTTCATTTGAACATCTGTCTTCAGTATACACCTCTAAGAAATTATGAAAAGACGCATAAGTTGACAAGAGGCACTGTAAAAAAGAACAAAAAATGACGAAAGCGGAGGTCAATTTCAGAGCCCGAGAGTATGTCACTAAAGAGCATTTTTGTCAGTAAATGATATAAAATTCATAAAATTACCCACACAATAAGAAAATTGAACATACTGCTCCTGTTCCTCTCTCCTGCAGACTCAAAAAAGAGATGGTGAAGAATGAAAATTATCCATATACAGGACCTGCCCACAGTCCATGTAGTCCCTCATGAGGGTCTCCACTAAATATCTGGTAAACGATTTACCTTGGGGAACTGTGAAATGGTTCTTGCTTGTGTAAACAACCAGATCCAAACAGTAATAGTTTGTAGAATCACAGAAGTTGAAACTCTTGAAACCCCGCTTTGTAGGCTTATCCGGCATGTATTGCCAAAAATGACACCTACCCTTGAAGTGGGCCATACTTTCATCAATACTGAGCTCCATGTGGGGGTAGTAGCACGCTGAGAATCTAGGGATGATGAGTTCCAGCAGTTTCCTGATATTCTGAAGAGGGTCGTTACCGTCTGTCCTTCGAGGAATGTGTTGGCGAACGTCACTGGGACAAAAAAGGGAAAAAACAGAAACAATAGGATAAGTAGAGTTGATATTGGAAAAAATAATACACCTGGAAATGCTTGAAGAACTTTGATTTTTATAATTAGATTCAGCATGATAAGTATGATGCTCATCTCTTCTGTGCGTTTCCCCTGCTAGAACTCAGGGGTAGTCAACTACTGGTTCTTCAACCTGTAGTGCAATGACTTTTACAAATATGTGACCATATATTTTGAATTTTGCCAGGTAGCGGCCGAAGTATGATGATAAGAATTACTATTAGAATCTAACTTAATCACACAGAGGTCAGCCTAAAATATACTAGATCTAGATATATTTATTTTGTAGTGATAAGGGCTTAGGACAGCATAACTAAAAGAAGAAAGTTTTTGTCAGGCGACATGATCAACATTTGCTTGATCGCTTTTCCTTATTACTTTTATGCCTGTATTTTCTTTTCAAAATAACAGTAGATTCTTCTAGATAAATGTAAGCTAGATCTAGGCAAATAGATCTAGTCTATAGCTTCCCAACACAATCCCAAAAGTGGCAAAAGTAGTTATTTGCCTGAAGTGGAAGAGCGCTGACAGCATCTTGAAATGGTGATGTGACATCACCTCACGAAAGTTCACATCCACCAACCAGAACGAACTCCAGTAGTCGTCGAGACTTGGTTTTGAGTTCAACCCCATGACGATTTGAATGATCAACACCTGAACGCATCAATTTAAAATCTACATGTATTTATCCTTTATTTGCACGGAATCAGTTGGCTTCCATCGCCTTTTCCAAAAGTTGGTCTCTTTGACTGTTGCTAGCTGTTCAGCAGCATAACATGACAACGTCACTGAAGTACAATTCGAAGTAGGACGTGTCCACAAGTGTACAGTTTCTCTGTGAAAAATTCACCGAGCCAGGTTGGCTGGTAAGGATCTTCATCGGGATACTCTTCCCATACGAGGGTGTCTGGTCGGTCAGTTTCGTCAAATAATATAACATGGCGGTAATGAGGAGGTGGTGCAGATTTGTTGACAGGCTACAGTACCATTTTACATTTTATTTTAAATCTAGATCTACGTTTTCATGTCACTAGTTTATTTCTTTTTACCTCTTTATTATTACAATGAAGTCTTACAGTGCTAACGCCATATTTATTTACAAACTTGCTGGGCCCCCCTTTTGATGAAAGGAATGGTAGGTGCATAAACGTCAACTGAAAATTTTAATTACACTCTACTGGAATAGAGCAATAAATCTTGAAAGATGCAAAAAATTAGAGGGTCTAGATCTATACTATCGGAAAAAAATGCACCTCGAGAAATATCACTTCCGGCACTTTCGCTGTGACGGGCAGCTATGCAGATTTGTTTCGTTTGTCAGTGGAATAATCTCAATTTAAGCGAAACAAGGACAGGAACTTTTTGTCTAATATATTTGTCTAAATTCAGGAAATTAATAAATAAATAATCGGGCTCCTTCTTGGGGACCTATATATCTTTTTGCCGGTTCTTGCCAACTTTGAACTCTGTAACTGTCGTGGTTTTATGGGGAAAAGTGATAAAATTTGTTTCCAAATTGCCTAATAATATAATAGATGTAGTCTATAGATTGATTCTCTATTTCGCTTTCGTTGTTGTACACTCCAGAATTTCAAAGGTGTGGAATCAGTGCGCACCGCTAGTGAACGGAAACTCACTTGTTTACAATGGCGTCTTAGAAGATGGACTTTCCCAAGATTAGATCTGAACGAAACGAATGAAAAACTGAAAATTAAACTACAGTGACCTTATGCAGTTGTGAGCGCTGTAATACTCATACAAACAACAAACAAACTACAGTGACTTCAGGCTCCTAAATAAAACTGCACCCTTTAAATGATTCTGAACCACCATTAATTTTGTCAAAATCGAAAGTTAAATGGTTCGGAAGTTTTTGGCGGCCAAAGTGACGAACTTCCACCAATATAATATGTAGAGATGAGAGGGCAGTGCACATCTAGATTTTGTCTTTTAAAAAACAGCAGTAGATCTAGGAAAGGAGAGCCCGTTCTTAACTTCAATATATTCTAACTATAGTCTACACGAAAGTAATATAGATCTAGTATAGGTTTAGACTTAGACCAAGAAAATAATCATCTGCATGTAGATTTATGATGCACCCTCGCCTCATTACCTGTGTAGTGTTAGCCTCTCGATCAGCTGTCTGTACGTTCGTTTCAGATCTAGGCCTATCTCATTTACCAGTCCTAGGTTGTTGAGAAATAGGATTAGGCCTGGTACCCGCACTCGTGCTAGGACCAGTAGTCTCTTCAGAGACAGTCACACTAGATCTAGTAACACTACTACTCGCTTCATCATCATCGCTCCATGCAATAACTGATCCTGAATCTGAATCACAAACAGACGCTAGAATTGCTTGGAATCTAGAGGAGTCTGTCGTTGATCTGCGTGAAGCCATAGTTGAAAAACACGCTTGGAATACTTGTCAATAAAAAGCTACAAACAATGAGAAACACACCGTTCCGTTTCAAGCGAAAGGATGACTGAAATTGGCGCATAAACCAATCTTCTTTCTTTTCTAGTGCGCATGACTGTAGAAAAATAACTTTAATTAAAAGGAAATAACTTCATAAGAGGTCACCCGTAGCTAGTGTAGTCTGGCGCATAGGTGGGTCGAGTGACTGCAACAGACTTCTCGTGCCTGGCGAAGAAATGCGCTGAGTGTCCACAAAGTGGTATGTGCACACCATCAGAATCAGTAGAGTACTGATAGGCATGCACATCTGAAACTGTAGGATCACAAGTTTTTTTGCCTGGCCTGATGGACTTGACAAAGTCAGAGGACAATCTTACAGGCTCAGTAAAATTCACCTCTATAACCACACAGGGAGAGGGGTTCTGTCGAGCTATTTGAATGGCGACAAGACTGTCATGTGGCATGTACAGATCGCAATTACGCATCTTCCGTTCAATAACACTGAGAACAGAGTCACATTCCATTTGGGTGTTGCCAGAGACAATATACTTTTGTTCAATTTAAACATTTTTCTTAATAGCAAGTTGAACAAGAGCATTAGACACATTTGCACACTTGTTCTGATAGCCACACCCATCACTAAAAACAATCAGACGTTTGACCTGCCCTGGGGATTTTGGGTGAGGAATGTACTGAAATGTCTGTAATGTAAGTATCCAAACATGTTGCTGGAGAGGTCTGCATGTGTTTCGTAAAAAATGTAACTGAATGCTTCTTTTGTCTTAAGATTGAAGTACGTAGTGTTAGTTGTTTTGTAATAAAATGCTAATGCTTTTGTTTTGGGACATGTCAACACAGACTGCAAGTCCATTGTCCAGACAGAAGTATCAGGACCAGATTCCGATTTGTCTCAAACCTTTTCATTTTGCGCCTCAATCTTTTGCCTAATATGTTAATCATAAACATTCTTTTCAACATTGCCGAGTTTGGCAGCAATGCAAGTGTCACACTGGTCTTTGTGTGGCACAAATGTAGAAAATTGTAATTTCTTAAAAGTCTCATTGAACAGTTTGCTACCAACGGACCTCTTGCCATTAACGACGCAATGGCTGACATAGTCCCGGTGGAGTTCCACCAAGGACTTGTCTGGAAAGATAAGTCTAACACCTTCGTAAGTGTTCTGTTTCCTACAGTAGTGTGATGGCACTGAAGGCTGAAGGTATTTCATGGAGCCAGTCTGACAAGAATTTCATGTCTTCTTGAGAGACTGGTTCATGAGATCTACTTCTTGCACCAGGTGGTTTAGGAGGAGCTGTACAAGGCAGCGCATTTCCCTCTCGCACCCAGTTCTGAATCGTTTTTTCACTCACACCAAGAGTGGAGCAAAACATTCCCCTTCATGTCTGGTGACGAACACCATTGTCATTTTCCCTACAGTACTGAAAGGTTTGTTGCCTTTTAGACCCCTCCCCAGCCTTACTTTGATTTTTGTCCTGGGAACTTGTATAGGCTTGGACTAAAGTCTTCCTTTGTTCCCAAGACTTTATATCCAGAATCCCTGAAACAATGCCTAAACATGCATGTGAGCCTCAATCAGATTGTCTGAAAACTTTGCTAACACCATACAACACCCCCCAAATCCCCACATTCCCCCCATAAGTACTTTCGTGGGTGTCATAAAATAGCAGCACTTGTAAAGGTACATGATGTGGAGCATCAACCCCCAAAGCCCCCCCCCCCAAAAAAACCCCCCACCTGCTCTGGCCCTTCAGAAAATTAATATAAAAAAGCCAGCAAAAGTCCAAAATGATTTTACCCCCCCCCCCCCAAAAAAAAAACACAAAACAAAAACAAAACAAAAAAACAAACAAAAAAAACCAAGGAGCATAATGGCCTGCATTGCTATAATAGGCTTTAATGCAAAAACTCAATAGAATTTGAATTTGAATCCTCCAAACAATAAACAAGATAAATCTAGATCTAGTGGAACAAGGGAATAGGAATATAGGCCTTGAGCAAAATCCGCATCCGAACAGAGGGCAGGGACTCAACAGAGTCTTATAATTTATGCACCTGATGAAATGCACTTTTACAAACATTAACATTACTGCACAACCTATAATAGGGTTTGACACAATAGAATTGGAATATGGATCCTCCATAGAGGTCTAGATCTATAGTGATCTATAGATCTAGATCTAGTAGGACAAGTGAGTAGGCCTTCTTGAATGAATCCACTTCCTAACAATCAGTCAACAGACGAAATTCAAAATGGCCGCTCATGCATGAAACTGAAAGTAGATCTGATTTACGTTGTCCTTTTTCGTATTCGTATTTCTACTCAGGTTCCGATGAAAATGTTTGAAATGTTGGAAGTCTGCACGAAAACGAAAGTGCAGACAAAGCCGACGGGAGAAAAAGGGAGCACTGGTGATTGGCCAGTCCTCGCACTTCGCTCATTGACTAATACAGGTGGGCCTAACGATAGCGTCGGCTGGGTCGCGGATCGTGTCCCGATTGTCGGATTTCAGACTATTGTCTAAAAATACTACAATGCCTCGGATGATTTAAGACAAAAGTTAGATGTGCAGGCGGGTCCCGTCTCTCTTGCTTCCTTCTGGCCTGCTTGCTCCATAGCCTAGCTCTCTCCAATCAGTCGGGCATGTTTTGCGACATTGCGTCTCCAAGTTGAGGGGCTGGTTTTCTTTTACAGCAGTTTGAAAGGAGAGGGTCATTTAAAGTAAAAGAGAAGCATAAAGAGAAATAAGCTCATGTGACAATGTAGTTGAATTGATAAAGAAAACGCTCTCTCTTTCTCTTGCCCTTTTTAACTCTCGGTGGGGCATAGGCCATCAACAACATTTGTCCAGCGAAGCCTGTCCTGTGCATCCTTTTCTAGGTGTTTCCATGATAAAGAAAACACTGACAAAGTAATGGTCATTCAGCGCCAGGAAACAACAAGACGACAGATATATAACACAGAATCTTAGGAGAGAAGTAGAAGCTACTAGTAGGCCTACCATCTACCAACCACTTGTAGTGTTGCACTGTAATTACTCTATAATAACTCACATTAGAACAGTTAAAGTAAATATGCCTCTATTGGAAAACATGATGCATTTCTGTCATCATTAAGAGGTTATCAAATAGGTAACATCAATTAAGATTTAAAGAAAGGGAACATTTATCTGACCATGTTGAGGGTAATGAAATAACTGCTTGCTGTAACGTAAAAGATACTCAAGTATGCCAGTTCAGTGAACCTTTTTTTTTCCGTACACTCAGCTCACCTATCTTTTTTATTCTCAATGTTGGTCATGTTCGTTTAAAAACAGCACACAAAGCGAAATTAAGAAAATTATGCATTTTTATGCAACTTTCTTAAAACCACAGGAACATACATTTTTTATTGAATAGAAGGGGCCTAACCTGTAGTGTTGTTGAAATCAACAGTGCTGACTTCACTATTAGCAAAACTTTCGTCTCCGTTTGAAGGAGGGGTGGCTCCTCGATATGCTCAAGAGCTGTAAATGAAAGAAAAAGGGAAAAAAAAACAACCTTACAGACAGAACAGCCAGAACTGCTCATTATCCTGTTAACTATTCCAGTACAAATGCCAGCAAAACCTAACGTTTGTGTAAATTCTAAATCGAACAAAAACAGCAACGCCACCAGTATGACCGTCCTCGACGGCTTTTAGGCCTCGCCCTGACAGCTGCAAGTTCTGCCGCTATTCTAATGCTTCGAAGTGACTAGTCAGTGAATACAGCGTTGTTTGACTCTAAGCTTATAAATAATCTCGCCTTGTCATCATCGAGCACAGGTAATTGAGTTCACATAGAAAAAAAGAGGGGATCCCGGTAAGGTAGCAGGTGCCACTATAGTCGTGTTCTACTGTATAGCTAAGTCTGAGTGGTACATCCTGTGCCTGTGGAGAGAAAACTTCCTGTGCAGTTGATTTACATTGACCATGCACTGGTCGATCAGGTAAACCGCAAGCTTCCTCCCCCACTTGAATGACTTCCTCACAATTTCATGATATTGGGTTACCTGGTCCATCAAATCAACCCTACCCATTTTACTAAAGTAATCATGAATGGAGGTTGGCTTCATGACGACTTGTATGTCACGAAGCCTGTTGGGTCGAGGATAGTTGAAAGCCTGTTGACAGTCCTCTTGTGTTGGAACTTAACTGCTTCCAACTCGTCCTGAAGGCGGACAAGTTTCATCGTTCTGAAGTTGCTTATTTCTGGGGTCTGCAATAACTGCAGGCAAACCCTTCTTGTTACTGCAGACAATACCACAGGCAAAGGTGCTTTTGTTGGACAGAAAGTGAAACAGGGCTTGGGAGGTGTCATGTAGACATGGTGCCCTTTGTCCAAAGCATTAGCTGCCTGTGGAAGGCTGACGACAATTTTTTTTGGTCTGTCCTGATGTTGCTGGCAGGCCAGCTGTTACGGATTTTCTCTGAAGAGGTGAGGTCCGAGCGTAATAAATGTTAAAATAAAGACAATAGTCACTCGAAGACTCACAAATTGTGTACAGTTTAACCCCAAACTTATGTGGCTTTGCAGGATGTAAACTTTGAAAGAAAGTCTGCCCTTGAATGGACAGAGAGCTTCCTGTTGGACTCAATAGAAAATTCCCCCAACACGTTTCCTTATAAACTACACACTCATACACCCAAAAATAGGTTTAAAAAATATTCGCTTTGACTGATATCAGTCTAATCAGTCTCTCTTCCTGGACAATAAAGAGGCCCACCAGTCTGTTTGTCCTCCTCTAAAAGACTGTTCCTTTACTCTTTTGCTGCCATTTTCCTTTGCTGGTATCTTTTCTCAGCCACACCCTGTATGACAATTTTTGCCCTCTTTTTTCGGATGCAGTCCCTCAAGGTGCCTCTTTCTAGGGTTTGGGCGGAGACTTGCAGCTCCAAAAACTTCATAAACGTATTGGGCCAAGGGCTACCAGATCAGATTCCATTGAGCTGTAGCGAGAGCTAAAGCAACCTCCGCTCTTGGTTTGGTCACAAAGACTGTCTTAGGGTGCTTCAACCAGATCTGAGCATGAAAACTCTCATTCTGATTTTGTGTCATGCCTAGCATACATTTCTCCGTGAGCTTATTTATGGTGAGTCGCTCATAAATAGGCTTTGCATATGAAGAAATGGTTGGGTTCAGGTATGTAGAAAGCCATCCCTTGTGTGATGATGCTGCTTCGATCTCGATCGCGGGCTGAAACCCGCCAGCTCCCACACGCCTTGTCCAAGGAGTGGTCAGATGCAAATGGAAAAATCCGCCTGACAGTGTCTGAACAGGAGTAACAAGAGAAACAACTTTTAGTTGTAATAGGCATTTTACAGCAGTCACAACACAAATCAGTCTTATAAACACAAAGATTAGAGGTGTTATTTGAGAGTAACATACAGAGAAATGGAGGTGAGATAAGGACAATAGATGAATAATTTTTTAAAAAAGATACAAACCACACAAAAGCATCCACCAACCACTCATTACTTGATGGTCAGATTTTCACAATTTTTCAAGGACTCAAAGCTCAGAACTTCTTCTTTTAAGCAGTTAAATGATTGATTAACGTTCATGAGTGCATGCCTAAATAAACACTCGGTAACTAAAATCAACCCAATTTAATGCATTTTACACAAATACCCTTTCAAAATGATTCCATTAATCAGGGAAATCACTCCACTTATTGTCTTATTCTCTCTTTTATGCAGAGGGGACAAGATTTACTAAATTTAGTGGTTTTGAAAGATTGTCTCACTTTAAAACCAAGATAATAAAATATATAATTTTTTTTAAACCTCACTGTACAAGACACCTTTCAACATGCTTCGTGCATTGAATTGAAGCAACATTTCCCTTTCGCTCCAGTGAGGTTATAATTCATTGCCAGTTGTGTTGAAATAGTGCAGCTTAAAATCCGCTGCAGCATTTCCTCAGCTGAGGTGTACCCGGTATTTGCGAGACCTCCATTCTGCTTGGTTACTGGTATTATGCTCTATCCATTGTTTAGAAATTTTTTTTTTAATGTACGAATTTAACCTGTCAGTTTGCCACAATTTTGTTGAAAGAGCTAAAATTACAAATCCGAGAGGTTGTCAGCATGTCTCACAAAATTTTATATAGACCTGGACTCAGGACAAAAACAGACTGTAGGACAGTTAGGTCCAGACTAACCAAATATAAATAGTAATAAATAGTACATGTGTAGTGCATAGTCATGTCTTGTGATAAGGTAAAAGTAAAGTACTTCTCCACTGATTATGAATTATTATTTGTCAATATCACATTCAAAACAAGAGGCTGTGACATGTTTATGACATATGCTGTACTCTTTTCAAAAACAAGTAGGATTTGTAGCGTTGGTAGCCTAGTGGTTAGGCTACCACCGGACCCGTAATCGCAAGATTGCGGTTTCAGGGGTTCGAGCTTCAGCTTGGTACAATGTTGTGTCCTTGGGAAAGGCATTTTACATGAAATTCCCATTTGGCTCTGTCCTTTCGGAGATGGACATTAAACTCGAAGGTCCCGCCTCTTAAATAACCTAGTACTGTTGATAGGGGCGCTAAACTTATACCATTTAAAATGCAATAGGTCTTTCTAGAAAACACCTTGAACCAATTAAAAATGTCGAAACTACAAGTAGGGCCTACAAGAAGATTAATATAACATCTGCTTAATCTAGCAGGTCTGAATTCCAAATATATATATATCTGTCTTTCCTTACTCTGGGCTCTAGCTAGGGTAGCTCACAACGACACTACAACTGAATAAATTGCCTTGGCTTTATTCAATTGATACAAACCTTGCAACTTGCTGCAAGGAAGAGTGTCGATCCCCCCAAAAAGTACGGTGCACAATTCAGTGAAGACTGCACACAAAACTCTGCCTTGAAATGTAGACTGGAAGAAAATGTTGATGCCAAAATGTTTCTAATTAGAGTAGAGTCGGGTAACTTCTTCAGGCGGGGAAATTCACCTCATGATCCTCTCTATGCTAATATAGAACCCATCCAACCTACTTTCAAGCAAGTCTCTTAGTGTCCAGTTTCTTTTAACTAGTTTGTCTCCATAAAAAAATCATCGACCAATCAGAATGGTTAATGATTGCTTAGGGGAACAATCGCTGGGTTTACACGCATCCCATACCCATGGAAGAAATTGTTAGAATGTTTGAATTTTAGCCATGTGTAGACTAATGGCAAGGTTTCTGGAGAACCCTTGTATACCTCTATGGTACTCTTTGAAATCTCACTTTTCAGAGATTCCTAGTGACAAGGTATGCTCAATGACAATGATTTGTTACAAATGAGTTTCATTGATTTTGTTGCCTTTTTTTTCAGTTGTTATTTGATTCAGAGTCTTGATTTTTTAAAATCCAGTTTAATGTGTACATTTGTTTCTTCCTTGTTTACACTTGTACATTTGACTCTTTTTAATTAATGGGTTACAGTTACAGTTTTGTTTTTTGTTTTTTAATAAAATGAAAGTGTTATTGCCATTCTGTACAGGCGAATTGCTCAGGTACTTGATAAATGTTATGTGATAATTGTATTTCATTTATTTATATAATATGTAGCCTACAACGAAAAACGTTGTTTTTTTCAATGGCGATCTATTGTTTCTGTGTAATTAAAAGTCTGGAGTATCATGTCAAACTTGTGTTCCTTGTTTCCTGGTTATTTTTGTTTCTGATTTGCATTGGGCAGTATTTCAATTTCATACTGTATTTGAATGTTTAAATTAAATAGGGTGCTAAACCCATACTATACCATACTGTCTTTTGCTGTCCTTGGCTGGTTTTGCTTTGATGATTAAAGCATACGGCAGTGAATGCTGTTCTGACCACCTGGGTGGCGGGATGGTGCTTCTGGTCGGTAGGTCCTATTTCTTTTCTTGCTTCTTTCCCTGTCAGTTTTGCTTTGTCCTGCACTAAGTGACGGTCGTTGCTGAAGCATCAGAGAACAAGTCGACGCACGTCCTGATCCATATATATGTATGTACATGTGGCCTAGTGGTTAGCTCTCTAGTGGATCGCTACCTTGTTGTGGTTAGAGAGCTTGTGTGGCTCAGTGACCCCAAGAGCTACGCTGGCTGGAGCTAATGCTCCCGGTAGGGCCACCCATGCCAGACAGGTCGACGGGTAGAGGTCAGATGAAGCGTGATCCACCGGCCCTCCTAGTTTCGGAGGTTCAGCTCAGGGCTAACAACCCCAGACTGGTAAAAAGCATATGTTACAGAAACAGCAACAGAGATCCTTTGTTGCTGCCCTAAACGCCAGATGGCGTAATGGGTAGTAAGTAAGTAACTAGTGGTTAGGCTCTCAGACTCGCAACAGTAAGGTCGCGAGTTCGAACCCTGTCAGGGGCCCGACATTGTGGAAATGGGTACCCGGCTATAGACATTGAAAGATATTGTCAGTTTGTGGTGCTTGAGCTCGTGAAATCCGCAGCTTGCACTGTATGCTTCCCAGTGTTCTAGGGTCTGCTGGGATAATAATAATAGGTGTAAAGCTTGCTGTAGAGCGTGGGAATGGGCTTAGATAAGCAAAATTATTGTTATTATTGTTACATGTAATTCATGAGTCCGTCTAAAATCTGAATATTTTTGCTTTCTTTAAATTAAGATTTTCCTTCTCAGTTTTGTACTGGCATCTGTGGTATGAAAGTTGGGCTACCGGCCTTATACGCAGAAGACTTGAATGTACCTCTCTATTACTGTATAACTTGTAGTAGTGTAACATTTTTGTTGTTGCAAAAAATACATTTTAAAATCCTATGAGTAAAACGAAAATTAGTTTGTCTGTCATGACTTTGGTATTCTTCAAACTTGCAAGTTTAATGTAGAGAAGTACTTTAACGATACATTTTAAAAAATGTAATACCTTCGTATTCATACATTTTGCACATGTAGGCTACTTTGGCTTAATGTGTAATGAACATGGCTGTTGCAAGCATCATAAAATTCTTAACGAACGATGTACATCGTGGTCTTTTTTAAATGAAATGCTGTCCCAGTGTTATCTCCTCTGATGTGGAGGTCAGTGTAGTGTAGTGTTAGAAGGGTTGGGGGCTCGGTTGGAGCAGCCTGCCTCCTTAATGATGTAAACAGTGTCGATGGGGGCGTAAAACTAGTACAATTACATTAATTTGATTTTCTGGCTCTTTTCTGCATTGCGAGTCATAGAAGACTTCTGGTCTTTTGGGTCCAATCTTGACTTTCTCAGCACGTGGACGTTTGGTGGGCGCTCTGTTGAGGTTTTCTCCTTTCTTTCCTACCAAACAATCTATCGTCGTTATCTCTCCTGATGCTCTCTAGTATCACCAAGATATAATCGTCGGCACTTGTATAACCTAATTGTATTTGAAAATTCCGTAAAACTCTCACTTAAACTAAAAAAAAACGAGCAACAAACAAAAATTCCTCAGCAGTTCCTCATTGCTTTGTTGACGACGTTCCCCAGATAGGCGAAACGTTCCACATACCGGTACTAATGTGCTGCCCCTTGACGAGTGGAGGGAGCTCCTCCTGGTGCTTGCACTTTCATCTCGTGGACTACTTTTGATACTGGTACTGGTGGATGTGGAGTCTGGGACTGGAACTGCACCCAGGCACGCTGTGGGTGTCTGTTTTTGTGTTTGGTTTTATGGCTGTTGGGAGACGAGTGCCAGATCGTCAGCAAAATTTAACCCTTTTCTCTCTCGGCTTTTTATGGTCCATTAAATCCCTGTATAATCATAATCATCACGACCTGAAGTGGTCTGTCTAATACATGTATAAGTAATTTAAGGTCGCCGCTGATACGGTAGGTCTTACTTCTTTCTTTTCTGTGTTCGATTTATCTTGCTCCTTTCTTTGCTCTTCACTGCATGGCCGTTGTTGTGTCGATATGCTTCTCTTTATTCTAACTAAATTAGACTAATAGTACTCCTCATGTTGGAACGGAAATGGGAACATCAAACCACACCACACTGCATTCCTCAGATTAACCAATTATCTCTGAATCAGAATTTCAACTAGACAGCCTTTCTTCATCATATGCATACTCATCTTTTGGAAGCAAGACTTCCTCAAGTTGTCATGGCTATCTGAATTGACTTTTTCCGACTGTAAAATGTATAGATGAACTTCAACGCAGAGATGTAGGTTCAAATTAAATTCTTCTGAAAAACAACCACCAGGTTGTATTCGCACTTTACACTTTTGAAAAGAATGAAATAAAATGATGCTGAATACTGATACAAAAGTGATATTGTCATTGTTGATTGAATCTAGATTTTCCCCTTGTGGGGATAGTAAAGAGAGGGTGACAAAGTACACACAGATCAACATCACATAATGTGTACAGTCTAGCACGCTCATACTCAGCATAGCGAAATCAGCCGGACGCGGAAGTCTTTTCGTTAGGTGCGTGAAATGTGCTTTCAATACATGTTACATATGTAGGCCTACAACGTACAAAGAAAAAAATGTGGCACTGGAAAAAATCTGTTCGCTATGTGCGTGCTAGACTTTACATATTAATCAATATTATTGAACTTCAGCTGTGATCTGTGATGAAGTAGCACGCATGAGTGCTGATGGCCAGACGCATTTGTGTGTCTTTGGCCTGGCGGCAGACATGTACACATAGAATAAAGGAGAAAACGTCGCTTGTAATGCGTTCCCCATCTCTCTCTGCAGTCTATATTTTACTTACGCCGCTTGCAAGCAAATCAAAGGTGTCTATGGTGTATCGATTAGGCGCTTCGCTGTCGCACACAGGAAACCCGAGTTCGATTCCAGTGTGGGGCAAATGTTTCTGGAGTGTCTCGGTCTTTCTGCTGGGATTTTGTATCCCTCTCAGCATCGGTTGACTCTGACCACTGACACTGACAGGCAGGATTGGAAGCCCGCCTCCGGAGTGATATAAATTGTATCGATTGGGGCGTAAAAACGCCTTCTAACGTTTTTAAAAGAAAGTAAATCATTTGATACAAGAGACTAGTTACATCCCGTTTGTTTCTCGAGTAAAGTTATATTATATACGCACCACAACTTTGAAGACATAAAAGTCACAGATATCCCACTTTCACCCACAACGGCTGACGATGTAACAGTGATGTATCTCTGTGGTGAGTTATGTTGACGATATAATCGGCAAAGCGATAAACGGCTATATTGACCACGCTCTCTCATGAAGATTGTCACCTTTATCTTGTGGATCTTAAGCGTCGTAAATGAAATACATCTAATTTCCTTTAACCAAATGAATTAGATCTAGTCTTTTAGGCCTGCAACACATTAATTATCACGTGCCCACTGTCCGTCCAACGGCGAATGGAGAGGGGGGGGGGGTATATTATATGAATGTGCATTTCGTCAAGAGTGACTTGCACAGAGGAACGAATGGCATATTATAACAATGTGTGAGTGATGTCATTGTCATATGAACGCCTCGGTGAGGTCAATGACTTTCGGCGAATGGCGAGTAGCTTTTTTTCTATATTGTTATTTTCGGCTGCATGACTCAAACACCCAACGGTGTGTGGAATATGAACTGGCTGTGTGACACCTCTCTTAATCTTTTCCCGCGATGTGTTCACTATATTGCGGTCAAAAATGCGTGGCGCAACTTATCCTCAAATCTCTTAAACTACGGATGAATCACAGTTTCATTTTCTTCTCCGGTCTTCGTATGATGTTCTGCCTTCACCAGTGAACCTGGTCAGATGTAAGGTACAGGAGGACAACAAGTGTAGTTGCGGAAAGCTAGGAACCATGAAGCATATTTTGTCAAACTGCAACCTGGCTCTTACTCTTAATAGATACATCTGGAGGCGCAATGAGGTGCTGAAAGTGCTCACCACAATGGCGACAAAACAGGTGGAAGAAGGAAAATACGCCCCAAGCTACAGAAGCATGGACTCACCAAGATTGCGTTCGTTCCGCAAGGAAGCAAGGTTCCCAACAGAAAGAGAGCGAACGAAGCCATGGAAGACCCGAGCGGAAGCACATGGGAGGTAGCTGCTGACTTAAAGGGCTTTGAGATATTCTTCCCCGTCCCAACTACGAAAAAGCTAGACTTGGTGTTATGGGAGGAAAAAGAGAAAGAAGTGCACCTGGTGGAGCTCACGGTGCTCACACGAGGACAATATCTATGCCGCACATGAGCGAAAAGAAAACCAATACGAGACACTTGTCGAACAATGTGTGGAGGCAGGATGGAAAGCAACCCATGTTTCCGGTAGAGGTAGGATGCAGAGGTTTCGTAGCATCTAGCACCCGTAAGTGGACGAGAGTGGCAGGTCTTACTGCAAAGAAAAACAACGAACTCACAAACTCTCTTCAGGAGACAGCAGAGAAAGCCAGTCACTGGATCTGGTTGAAGCGAGAGGACGCAGGCTTGAATGAATCCTAAGAGTTGGCAGCAGAGGAAAACAGTCGGACTAGCATGAAGACCCCACATCGATGAGGGGGTTCGGTGCGTCAGAAAAGCTGTAGAGAGGAAGAGCCCGAAACAGCGACGCATCCTCTCCTGATTATCTCCATGCTAGAGTCCGGGATACGGAGCATTCGGCTGTGAGCGTGCATACGGCTGTTTTTAGACTACGCATACCCAGCACAGCATTTTGTATCAATTTGGTTTAATTTAATCATAATTTTTCCACAACAATTGAGGCTAAATTTAAGAAAAAACTTCTTTATAAATTTATTTTTAAAATATTAAAATACTATATATCCGTCACGCTAAAAATGGAATTGTTAACGCGCTTCCCGCATCTAAGAGACATTTTTGTATACACGTGTATGTCCTACGTCACAGTTCACCAATGACATTTAAATTTTTAGCAGCAAAACTTGTTACAAAAAAAAATAATTTTATTGAGAACACATTTTTTTCACTAAAGGTTCTCAACACTTACGTTCAATAAACATACTGTAGCGATTACTTTGTTTTAGAAGCGAAATTGCACCAGCTGTAAACCTTTTAAAATTTGCAGAAATCACCCTCTTGGATTAAAAAAAATTAGTATTCATAAATGACATTTTCTAGAATACAGCTAAAAGATGTTTGTACAAAACATTGATCTGTTAACTGACAAATTAATATAAGTCATTGTGCAAAAGCTGGAGAGTCTATGTTTGATAGTTTAGGAAATATAGTTGAGAATAAGTTAAGCCACGAATTTTTGACCGCACTATAGTAATAGTATAGTGACGAGCGGCAAACTTCTGTATGACTCCCTGTTTAAGTGTATCGTCAGTCTAGTCTCCCCCCTTCCTTCCTCTTACTTTTATCCCATGCCAAACTACGTAGTCATCACGATCGATAAGGACTGCACGGTGATGTTGATCTGCTGCCACTCAGCAATTCCACGTCCTTTCAGTAGTCTTAGTTCTTAGAAACGTGGTTGGACATATTTTTTTCCACCGTTCCGGCTTGATTTCTTTCCCTGGGGTCGAGTGCGTCCAGTCTAAATTGTTTAAGTTAAAGGGTGTTTGACACAAACAGCAATGAGAAAAATACGTGTTATTGTTATACACCTTTTTAAGTGTGTGGTTGTTGGGTTCTCTGTCGTGGTTTTTGCCTTCTTTCCTATCAATATCAAAAGGCTACCGGTACCGTCCTATTCTGTCCTCCTTGTGTGGGTATTATTCTCTTGTAACACCTCTTATCTTGGACACTTACATATGACCTTACATTGTGTTGCATGCAAGTGCCATAAAACTCTTACAAAAACTAAGACCTTTTTGTGTCTCATATTACTACTACTACTAGAAGTGAGGCGTTGAACCCAAATCCAAATGGAGTTGGATGGGGAGAGGGGATGAGTAGGAGAAAACGTTTAGAAAATGATCCGTGCGCCAAATAACCCCCCCCCCCCCTTTCAGGCCCGTTCCCTTTTCCCTATCATCCACAAACTTACACTGGCTGTGAGATCTAATTATGCAAGCTCACAGAATATAATAACAACACTAATAACACACAGAGGGGCACGCACTTCAATAACACCCCCCCCCCCAAACAAAACAAAAAACACAGAGACAAAAAGCAACAATACAAATTAGGAAAAAACTCCACTCTATAGACTATTTACCGATCTACTCCACTCATCATTTCAAGAGGGAGTGCGAAAATAACACAAAAGGAAAGATGACAGGGCTTGTCACTAGGCACTCTGATGGATGATCGAACAAATCGAATCGACCCATCCAAAGTTGGCTAGAGGGAAGCTGTGACAAACAAGCGCAGGTGGTATGGGCAGGCAGACTATTGGCCGTCACATTGACACACGGCCAGCTGTCCTCCAAATTCCCTAACAGTAACAGCCGAGCCGGGCGCGAGGCTTTGTGGAAGGTGCGATGTTGTCTCAGATACTCTATCGATCGGCACATCGTCTTAGAGTTAGTACAGATTCTGTTCGCCCAGAGCGTTTTGTCCGTTTCGTGACTGATTGTGAACCCGGGCTGTTGAGAAAGAGGGCGCCGAACAATGACGTTCGTTTCACTGATGGTTCATAGAGTGAACGAAGTCAAAGATTTTACACACCTATTGCCAGTGTTCGTGAAGAAATTTTTTGCTTTTTGCTTTTTCCCTTTACTGAAGAAAAGGCGTGACCAACTTTTACAGAAAGATCTTCGGTGATGTTTAGCGCCAGTGTTCAATTCCAAAACAGCACTGTCTGGAAAATATATGCATGTTATGTATGTACATGTACTTCATCTGACTTGAAATCAGGATTCGTAAGTTAATGTTTTAGAGAATCGTCTTCGGTTGAAAAGTTATACAAGCCATGTTGTCTCTTACAACTTGCACAGTGCAAGAAGTTTTAATTCAAGGCGTCAGAAAGAATGAAAAGATAACATAGATTGTTATTCATTTAAAAATCTGTGTGGAATAGTTCGAGCAAATCAAAGCTGTAGGGATTACAAATCAGTCCCGGTACGCCAATAAAGCAAAATAGAGAATAAAGTCAGTACATCCCTACTTTGGAAGACCCATTCTGAAATTTAGGACCCCACATCATCTCTTAATTTGTTATAAAAAAAGATATGTCCCTACTGGAGGGATAGCTTGAGAAAACAAACTACATGTACAAGTATATGCGAACTGATCAACAAGTATCAGCATATTATAGTCTACTCAGTTAACTAAATGTGGACTTACTAATATACAAGGAAATAACAGAAGGAGCAAGAGTTCGGTTGATGTTGTACACGAACCTTTTCTCTTCAGTCAAAGTAGAGATGTCACGGAGTTACCGATAACTGTTCTGAGAATTCGATTTTTGGGTTGCTTTTGTCCCATTTGTCAAGTCAAGAGAGCAACTCATCCAACAAGAATTGCATTTTTGAATTCTGTTTTGGAAAGGGACTCACTGAAGGGACTAAAAAGCTGTTGTTGTTGTTACTGGTCTTCAACTTTCACGTCGTGTGAAATAATACGATAATAGTAAGGTCTTTTCTTTTAGTCATCATGTGAGCCCACCGGTCCAGATAAGCTTATTCCTCACTCGGATGTCCGATCGTTGATTTCTGGCGCACTCTCAAGGTGTTTAACGCCATCTTTGTCAAAGGACTGGTTTAGGTAACACGACTTATTACCTCATTTAAAGTGCATGTGCTATGAAGAAAGAAAAGGGAAAAAAATAAATATGTATAAAGCAGTCAGCGCCAAACAAGGACCGGCCGCAGCTGTAGAAGTGCCAAGTTTTTCCCTAACACTTCCAGACGCCGAGGGTTGCACACCACTCAGCCTCGACGACGGCAGCGAAACAAGAAGGAATTACAATAAACCACCGAAATCTACTGACAGAACTGTCACGCAGCTGGACATCGCCAATAACACGGCCCTATTGAACGAAGGGGAGAGAACCCGTCCCCGCTCTAGAAGACTGGTCTCCCCTCTCGGCCCCACAGCAAGGAGTGCTACCCCCTTTGTTCACGGAGCTCGTGTTGATGGGTTGTCCTTCAGTCGGCCAGTTTCTGTTAGATCAATTAACTTCGATATCAACATCCGAACAAAAGATGGCGATACTTTCAAAGACGGCTCATCCTACTTTGGAAATGCATGCTCGACGAAGGAGACTTCGGGTGACCACGCCATAAATCGGCCAGCCTCGTCAGTGCCAAGGGTCCGGACCCCTCTTCCAAATACACCATGTATCCTGCCAGTTGTTTTTGGAAGAGCTAAACCCAAGAGTGATCCATCGACTTTACGAGGCCAGGGGAAGCTGAAGACCTTAATCAAAGCAGTTGGACGTGTGAGAACAGTCACCAGAGTCAAGAAATATGTGGCTGTGAGTACACCCCCCTATCTGTCTCTGTCTCTGTCTCTCTCTGTCTCTGTCTCTGTCTCTGTCTCTGTCTCTGTCTCTGTCTCTGTCTCTCTCTCTGTCTGTCTGTCTGTCTGTCTCTCTCTTTCTCTCTCTCTGTCTCTCTCTCTCTCTTTCTCTCTCTAAAGAGATAGATAGATAGATAGATAGATAAATAGATAGATAGATAGATATATAGAGATAGATAGATAGATAGATAGATAGATAGATAGATAGATAGATAGATAGATAGATAGGTATAGATCTCCAGCAATAATAATAAATATAATTTGTATAGCGGAAATTCCGGCTCAACAGCAAGCTCTATAAACTTTACAATCTATACTATTACCCCAGCAGACCGGACAGCATTCTGAAACAATCTCAATTTTACAGGAAACATGCTGTAGGCTACTTATTAATTGAAAAGGCCAAGTTATTATTTTTTTTGGTTAGTACGGCGCTCGCAACTGCATAAGGTCAAGGCCAAATTAGCATTATTATTATAAATCTGTTCATTGTATAATTGTTATTTGGTTTGTCAGTTTTGTTCTCATAAAACAGGTACATGTGTATTAATTAAGATTGTGGAAAATGTTGAGGCAGGGTAAAAAACCAAAAAACCATATGGTATCACCACAGGTTGTTTACGACATTGAGATCACCTAACGGAACGGGAGATGCGAGGAGGTAAATGACACCTTATATGGATGTTTACACCAAACGATACATTGATTACTATGACAATAAGGCGTTATCCCTTCACTTCTTGGTAGTTGTCAATGATGCATTGCACTCTACAGTGGGTCTTTACTCAATTGAGCAAGTTTGTGTGTGTCCCCAAATAAGACGAGGCATGAATCTATAAACAATCATGTTCAATCCATTGCTAACGCTCGAAAGGTGCGGTGCAGCTAGAGTCACACACCTGGAAACCTTCTTATCATAAATCCCTCTCTGTACCATTCTCCGCTTCCCTTTCCTCTTCCTAAGTCTCCTCTTCCGACTCCTTCTGCCCTTACTTTCTCCGTCCTGCACATGGTAAACAGAGGGGCTCTACCGATAAGTCTACTGGAGGGCTCTCCGGTTAAACGCTCCCTTCGAGTGTTCATAACCCAGTTCTGTCCAGTTGCGCTATGTCTTCTTGTTCTTGTTCCCTTCCTCCTCCTCCTCCTCCTCCTCCTCCTCCTCCT
>NW_004797541.1:321965-323272 GCF_000002075.1 Aplysia californica | reverse complement strand
CACACGCACACGCACACACACACAGACACACACACACACAGACACACACACACACACACACGCACACACACACACACACACATACCTACATGGCGTTGGGATGAGCCCAATTACGTGTAGTTACATTTGACAATTTTCAAGAAACGGATCTGCTCGTCAAGTTACTGGAAATGAATTTGCTCAGGTCCAAGCACATTGTACACGTAAAATAATACATGTGCTATCGGTCTACAATTAGTACCTTAGTATGATAGCCTATATACAATAAACATTTAAAAGGAAGTAGTAGTAATAAACGTGGTGTAAAATTATCATTTGTGTGGCTTTTGTCACCATAGCAGTGGGTTTTAAAACTAAAGCCAGGTATGTTTTTACTATAGTTAGTGAAGGATGGTTTCAGTCATCCCAGGGTGACTATGACCACCTCCTAAAATTTCCCCTCATATATAAAAAATGTTTTTCCTATAGTCGTAAAAGTGATGAAATTGATGCATTGCATCCTTCCCCCAGTTTGGGAACACAAATGATGAATATATGTTAGTATTTTAAAAAGTAATCAATTGAAGAGGCTCAAAAAGTGGTCTTTCTCACCCGGTTTACGGTGCCGTAGTTGTTTAAGGTCCTTGTTCAGGTCCTGTCCAGTGCGCACTGCCAATGGGATGATTAAATTGCTTAAGTCGGCGCCGCCAGATTTTCCCTCATGGAGTCGCAAAAGCAACCATTTTTTGCACTCTAGACCAATTCGACTCTTGATCTTTAAAAACAAACCTGTTGGATTATAAAGGTCACTGTCGAATTTTGTTGAATTCGATAGTAATGTAACAAAATGAGAGCGTTTCCCCCCATCCATGAAGGTCAATCTGAATCAAATGAATGCAAACGGCAATGTGCACTGGGAACATTGTATTATTAGGGCCACTTTTTGGAGCAGATTTTTGTGTATGTGTGTGTGTTCTGATGTGCACACGTGTCTACATCGTTTGACTTAGATGACTTCACATAGGTTTCTTCAGCTGCTACTGTGCTACTGATGACTTCTACATTTAATAAACCGATGTCTGTCGTGTAGCTCTAAGTCTAAGGCTCTGCACCTTGTTGCACACAAAAAACGTGCCTTCTATTTCTACATGGAGAACAGATAACAGTCTCTCTCTTGTCTTTATCACTCCCCCTACCCCTCCCACTTCCTCCCCTAAAAATCCACAGGTGGAAAAAAAATTGAAAAACAAACAAACGAACAAACAAATCAACAACCCCCGCCCCAAACAAAAACACCACAACGAGTACAAGTACAACGCAACAAAATA
>NW_004797541.1:318119-320645 GCF_000002075.1 Aplysia californica | reverse complement strand
CCCCCCTCAAAACAAACAAAATGCTAACACATTCATGCGCCTCCCCAAAACACATGAAACAAAATCAAACAAGAAGCAGTTAACTAACCAAAAGCAAACAACACCAAACTCAATAGATAAAGAAATAAATGCACATATTTCGAGATACTCAAATCCAAACTGTTGGTTGTCATGCCCTTCTTAGTATTGGAATGTCGACCGAGTCCATTCGTGCAGTGCAAGTTTTAGTTGCGTGTGACCCTTCACCTCCCTGGCTACCCTCGCTTGGCACGATTAGGCGAAATGTGACTCTCCTTCCTCCCAGTCGGATCAAGGTTAACAAAAAGCGCTTTTGACTTTAATACCTGTGTAATTTTCTGCATGCACAAGTGGCCCTCTTTCGGTCGTCCAGACAGAGCGTCTGTAAATGACAAACGTTTGTGTTTGTGTTTGTGTGTGTGTGAGAGAATTGTGAAGAACAGACGGATGCCCCCAGGTGGCCCGGGTGGGCCCTCATAGAGGAAAAGATTGCACTTCTGATGTCGTGTTGGAAATACTATTTCTGATTGTTCTTTGTTGGCCTGATTCTGAGGCAGTGGCTATAATATTATTAATTTGTTTTGTGGTTAGCCGTGTGTACAAGACGAACGGAGCGTACTAGATATGTAATTTTTTTTCTCCAAAGAGTGGTTTTGATTCCATAAAGGTGAAATTTCTTGACGTGAGGAAATTCGGAGTCGTGGTGTTAACATCTCAGCTGTAGCTGGGCCATCTGACAGGTGACCGGAGCTGAAAATTCGTCTCGTTCGCTTCTCCAAGAATTTCTCGACCCCCCCCCCCTCTACTCTCCGTGCCCCTTTGGATGGTCTGAATTTTAATGTGTGTCATCATTCTACACGAGCAAAGAGAAATACAATAATAGCTCAAATGTATAACATACTGGCCACACCTTAAAAGAACAAGAATAGTGAACCAAATTTACATAATTATCATTTCCCCACATATAAAAAGATGATACGTTCGTAGCAGTTTAAATGAATAATGTTACGTCGTATCTTAACACCCCCCGCAAAAAAACCAAACAAACACCCCCCCTCCTAACAACAACAAAACAAAACAAAAACGCAACTGTGATAGTACATTGTATAATGTATAATTTTACCCCCACCCACTGTCAAACACTTCTATGGTAAAATATTAGCAGACATAGACTTGGACAAAAAAAACCCAACAAATAAAAACCAAAAACCAAAGAGAAACACCAACAAACGAAATGCACCGGAGTCTGAAAATGAAATGACCAGACCATCGCTTTGACGGAAAAAGAAGCTAGCTTTATTCTCACGTTATTAATTTTATGAGTCTCCCCATCTTTCTACAGAAGTGCACTAGAATCTGAACCATTCGGCCTCGGTAGTCTCTGCACTGACAGACTAGATCGAAGCAGTGCGGCTCCTTGATGATCTAAATTGTGTCAATAGAGGCATGAAAAACTGTCATATTGTACTACGCGAAACTGTCACGAATTCAAGCAAAAAGCTGGAATGTTCCGTTTGTTTCAGTAAAAGAAATTGATGGACTAAAAAAATCTTTTTATAACGAAACACAACTTTTGGGCCCAAACTGGCCATCTCTTTGTCACCCCCTCCCCCAAAGTTGTGACGTTTTAACATGAAACTCGACATTACATAGTTCATAATATATTCTTGCGTTCCTTATAAATAAAAGCAAAAGAAATACACCACTCCCCCACACGGATAAGTAAAGACAGATTCAGACATTATAAATTATGTTTCTTGTGTCCTATACTCGCAATAATACTTCTATATATGAAGTTAGAAAACTTGAAGTTGACACTGCCGATAAGACTAGCGTTAGTTATTGCTTCTTACACACGGATTACAAACGCAATGAAAACAAGTCTGGCATTTTAATCCCTCTTTCTTTTTCATTTTGTTGTTGCTTCATATAGTCGTTGCTATATCCATAGCAATCATAATCCCCCTGTAAGTAATCCAAAACCACCCGTGAAAGACAAGCTTAAGGAATACTTGTAGCAGAAAACTTATGAACTCGCAGGTGGACTCAATATCTCCCCCTTTCTTGTGTCTCGTCTCCGTCTATTGGCTCGGTGGGTGGTTGGCGGGTGCCGTTGTGCTGTTTGCTTCTTCTTTCCTACCAAGCTTCTATCGGCATATCTCTCCTCTTTTTTTCCCTTCGTTTGTTACTCTTGAGTAAAACCTCAAGGACCTTACAACAAAGTAAAACCTCTATTCTTCGGCACTTATATGACCTCATTGTGTTGCAAATGCCGTAACATTGTTTTTATTAAACTAAAGCAAGAGTCTTTTGGCTTTCTATTGGCTAAATACACTGTGTACTCCAGGGCTATACTATAGACACTCATAAACACCCCCTCTCTCTTTTTCTTTCTTTCTCTCTCTTTCTCTCTCTTTCTCTCTCTCTCTCTCTCTCTCTCTTTCTTTCTCTCTCTCACACACACGCAAGCGCGCGCGCACGCACACACACACACACACACACACACAC
>NW_004797541.1:315195-318019 GCF_000002075.1 Aplysia californica | reverse complement strand
CCCAAAAAAAATGCAAACAAAAGGATGGACAATCTGAAGAGATATCAGGGGAAAGGAAAATTGCAATCCCTAATCATCTGTGGCGCTGCTCATCGTGAAACATCACGACATACCGACATGACATTGCCGCTTTTTTGTATCCCTCACAATGATATATTTGCTCTGGTGCGGGATGCCTCGATTGTCGATCTTTGTGTGTGTGGCGCTAAAAGAGATTGCTCGTCCCAGTGTAAAGAGAACGGGTTTTCAGTTTGATTGGTGTCGTGTGTGTGCGTCCCTTTGAATTTCTTTCTATATGGATTAAGATTTCATGTATGCATTTGTGATATACTGCTGCTTAAGAGGTGGCTACTCATTTATGTTCATTTTGTTAAAAGAAGAAAGAAGGAGTGAGTAAAAATGAGAGAGAGAGAGAGAGAAAGAAAGAGAGAGAGAGAGAGAGAGAGAGAGAGAGAGAGAGAGAGAGAGAGAGAGGGTGGAAGAGAAGGGAGGGGGGATGAGCGAGAGTGTAATGATTGTATGTGCGAGTTTACCCCGACTCTATCCGCTCATCCCCTTCTCTCTCCACCTCTCTCTCTCTCCCTCTCTGTCCCTCTCTCGCTATTTGTCTCTCTGTCTATCCCTTTCTCTAGCATTCCATCTCATTTTAAACTCTCTCGCCTCTCTCTCTCTCTCTCTCTCTCTCTCTCTCTCTCTCTCTCTCTCTCTCTCTCCCTCCCTCTCACTCTCCCTCTCCCTCTCTCCTTTTCTCTCGCTCTCTCACTTGTTACCTTAATAAGATTTATAGTTCATTTTGTTGCGGTAAAATCTTCAAACCAAAACATGTTCTTTTGACACTACCCTTTTTTCCCCCAACTGTGTAACCAATAAAGATCTCCTTTACGAAGATTTTTCAAGAGCTATGGGAATAGTACGGTTGTGATAACACATTTTCTGCAGTACTGCTTTGTAACTTTCTTATCTCAGTTGTCATAAAGAACTCTCATGCCTGTCGGAAGAAAATCCTCTTTGCTGTTGCGGCTTGTCGGACGGATAAACAAGAGCGGACCGGAGTTGACCGCCCGTCCCAGGGCTTTGATTTATTGAAATGGGAAACTTTAAGCCCTTCTCAATGAACAGATCGATAGAAATGTCGTTGAATAAAACCCCCCTGTTCTGTTAGAGTACCGATGTGTTTTTGAAAAAGGATATATGCGTTTCGTTGTGTAAACAATTGATTGCTTTTAATGTCAGGTAAAAAAAAAAAAATCTCAGCTCTGAGGTTCCTACTTTTCCACCTTCGAAAGAACGGAGACAAGTCTTAATAGACCCCAGAATCATAAAATGTGTACCAGTACATACACCTGATACAGGTGGGAAAAATGGACAGCAAAATAAAAAAAGGTGTGAAAAAGATACCCTGTAACCGCAAGAGCACCAACATCAGAAACATTAACACCAGCTACGACATTAACAACAATATCCACAATATTAACAGTAATAACAAAATCAACATAAATAAATGATAACGTAGACAAAACAAAATTGTCACAACTCTTTTTCAAACCAATGAAAAAAATAAACCAACAAACACACAAACAAGCAAAGAAAGAAAGAAAAAAGAAAGAAACAAACAAACAAATAAACAAACAAACAGACAACAAGACAAAGTAAAAGTACAGATTCGAACACATCGGTAACTATGATAAACACCCCCCTCACCCCACCTTACCCTTTCCAGTTTTCATTCAAATGTCAAGCTAACGAAAGTAAATACTCCGCTTGGAAACTAAAATCCAAGCACGAAGCATCAGATGCATGGCTCCTTCGTTCACCTTTCCTTGCTTGGTGTTATAAATACACCAGTCAGGTGTGAAAAGCGACTTGAAAAACGGCACAGGCCTTCCTTCTTTTCGTTCCTTGTGTTGTTTCTGTTTGTCTGTGTGGGTAGTTGGAGGGTATCACTGGTAAATCCTACTTCTTTTCTTTTCCTGGGTTGCCTCTGTCTATCTGTGTGGGTGGGTGGAGAGTGTCAGTGGTAGGCCCTACTCCTTTTCTTTACATGGGTTGCTTCGTCCTATCTGTGTGGGTGGTTAGTAGGGCGCCGCTGGTAGGTCCTACTTCTTTTGAGTCTCTGTGTTGTTTCTGTCTGTCTGTGTGTGAGGTTGGAGGGTGTCACTGGTAGATCATGGGTGGCTGGCGGGTGCTCTGGTGTATTTTACTTCTTTTTCCTATAAAACATCTATCGTCGTTATCTCCCCTCCTTCTTTTTTTGTTTGTTTCTCTCTTGTAGCACCTCTAATCTTCGGCACTTGTATGGCCTTATTGTGTTTCAAGTTCCGTAAAACTTTTACTAAAACTAATATTTTTTAAACCCTGGTAGATCCTACCTCTTTTCTTTCTCTGTGTTGTTTCTCTCTCTCTCCCTCTCTCCCTCCCTCCCCCCTCTCTCTCTCTGTGTATGTGTGTGTGTGTGTGTGTGTGTGTGTGTGTGTGTGTGTGTGTGTGTGTGTGTGTGTGTGTGTGTGTGCGCGCGCGCGCGTGATTGGAGGATGTCACTGGTATGTCCCACTTCTTTCCTTTCTCTGTGTTGTTTCTCTGTCTGTCTGTGTTGGTGGTTGGAGGGTGTCACTGATAGGTCCTACTTTTTTCTTTCTTTTCAATGACAGGCGTACCGATCGAAGTCTGATCAGTTGGTTGGGCAGGACAGCTTATTACTGTCTACTAACACTCACATAGGGAAACGCACTTTATCATCATCATCATCATCATCATCATCATCATCATCATCATCATCATCATCATCATCATCATCATCATCATCATCATCATCATCATCATCATC
>NW_004797541.1:307891-315095 GCF_000002075.1 Aplysia californica | reverse complement strand
CTGCTACAAAAAAATAAATCTTGGCCTTACTTTTATGCACACGTATTTTTATGCAAGCTCCACTGCGCTTCTTCATGCTGTGAAGGTCGGAGAAAATGAGAAGAATCTAGCGATAAGAAACGCAAGCGAAATTAGTAATACCGTAATGTATACATCACAAAGCCTGGGATATGGAAGCAAGCAAACGAGACTCGGCCTGCGCTCTCGTGGAGATGATCACAGAGATATACTCGAGTCTCCCTTGGGTGGTTTTTGTCGTCCTTCTCCCTCGTTAGCATCACGTGCATAATTTACCCCCCTTGCCCGGAACTGGGGCATATCAGATGTCGGATTGTGGGGCTACCCCTCTCCTCTGTGTGCCTCCAGGCTCGTTTGTCGATTGGTTGACTTTCCCAGTCCTTCCTTCGATCAGCCAGCTAGCTCTAGCTCTTGTTTGAAAGCTCTGTCAAGCGGATTGTTGCTTGTAATGCGCACAAGATCTAGATCTACTTCTTTGATTTCTGTCTTTTGTTTCAGTCTCGATGTCTTGCTCTTGCTTTTGGTGGGGTTTTTTTTACATTTATGTATTATTATCATTATTATTTTACTCTGCTTGCGGTTGGTTTGAGGACGCCACAAGTTGATCCTATTTGCATTAAATTTCCCTCTGCTGTTTCTTTCTCCCTCTCTATGTCGTGCTTTTTTCCTTGCACTAAATGACCCTTCGAGTTGCGGAAGTAAAGGCTGCGTGGAAAGGAACTGGCCACCCTACCACAATAATATGCCGAAGGCCCAGGAGGTTGTCTCACTAACAAGGCAATCCCTAATGTCCGGATCGGATGCTGGAACAACTCTACTTTTTACTTTGCTAAATTACCATGTACTGTCGATGGACTTTTTGCTTGCTCAGATTTACTCAAGCTCTGTCTATGTCGTAGCTCACGATGCCGTTTATGGTGTAGTGGTCAGACTCAGATCAGAACCAGATGCAGTCAGAAAAAGTTAGTTCGATCCCAAAAGAACGGGGGGCGTAGTTATTTTATCGAGTAAAAAAAATCTCCCTCTTAGTCTGATGGGATGCGGTATACAACACAGAGCTATTTGGCCTTGACAGGCAGAGTAGAAACAGCCCACCATCTGGATTATAAATTGTGTAGATTTTTTTTTCTTTTTTCTTTTTTTTTTTTGGGGGGGGGGGGGGGGAAGGATAAAACATTTACAAAAGCTACACATCATTACTGCTGTTTTTCGCTCGATGGTTCCTGGCTGCAGGTAGTTGGGGGTCGTTAGTGTCGACTTGATGTCGCTCGTGTTTCTTGGCCAAAGGGTTTGGTTTTCTTCCCTTTTGTTGTTATTTTGTTTTAGGTTGGTTTTTCTTTGGGGTGTTGATTGTTTCTTAATAGATTTGCTCAAAGTTCATGCTCCGACTACTTCAGCCCATGTTTTCCACTCACGTATTGATGTTTTGTAAACTATGAGTCCCCGCTACAATCAGGTTTTTGTGTTTTGTTCGTTTGTTGGGGGGTTGTTATTGTTGTTGTTGTTGGGTTGTTGTTGTTTTTTTTTTGGGGGGGGGGGTTATTTTGGGGTTTTGTGGTAATCATATCGAAACTACATTTGATTTTTTTTTCGTTGGGTACGAATAAAAGTGAAAGATGTTACTAGTGAGCTGGCAGCTTTATTTGTTTTCCCTGTGAACAACGAATAACACATAATTATATTGTATACATAATCATAATACTTTCCGACAGAGGTCTGTCGTTAATGCATTGTGGGCTTGACTTTTTTTTCAGCTCTTTATGGTCATTTAAGAGACAGGACCTCCAAAATGCAATGTCCATCTATGATTTGACTAAGCCAAGTGGATGGGAAACTTTGAAGACCCCCTCCGAAAACCCAAATCTCGAGACCGAAATTGGACGTACTAAAACGCCTGTGTAGCCCCAATGAATGAATACCACAAAATTTCACACCAGAACCTTGACACCTCACACCATCTCCCTGACATTTCTACTCTCTCCAGCAAAAAGCCCTTTGCACGACCTGAACAATACAGAGGCGTTAATAAGCTTTGAAGAGGACCTGGAGGAAAATTTTTTCGACGTGTCCTCGTACTGTCTACCACAGAAGTGGGAAGTGGTCAGAGTGTTCTTTTTTTTCTAAATTTCTAACGAACATTCCATACTTTCACACTGTAGATAATTCAGGCTGGTGACTCTGACCCGGCAAGTTAGGGACAGCCTTGACTGTATAGAATAAGATACACCGTGGCCGAATTTTCTGTCTCTCTGTCTCTGTCTCTCTGCCTCTCTGTCTCCCCCCCCCCCTCTCTCTCTCTCTCTGCTTCTCTATCTATCTATGTATCTATATATCTCTCTCTCTTTCTCTCTCAATGTCTTTCTTCATCTCTCCCCCTCTCTCTTCCGTCTCTGTCTCGCTCTCTCTCTCTCTCCCTCCCTCTCTCTCTCTCTCTCTCTCTCTCTCTCTCTCTCTCTCTCTCTCTCTCTCTCTCTCTCTCTCTCTCTCTCCCTCTTCGGTGTCATGGACTGAACCTGAGACTCCCAACGGTGGCCAGGCGCTATATTATGGTTCACCGCCCTTGATAGACCCCAGATATGAAATCAGAGAAGCGATTTTACTCTCTCAGTGACGCGATCAGTTTCAAAATTGTGGCGCCACTTTGGGCAGAATTTGTCTATGCAGGCTGTTCACGTCACGCCATTTCTTTTGCTCTGGAGAATTGTTCTTGTCTTTACTGATTTTCTCGTCATTTCTGTTGTTGCTGAGCTGACATCGGTAGCCTGGAGGCTAGGCCACCGGACCCGTAATCGTGAGATTGTCCATCGGGGGTTGGAGCCTCAGTTGTCCATCGGGGGGTTGGAGCCTCAGCTCGGTCCAACATTTTGTCATTAGGAAAGGCACTTTACACGAACTTCCCATTGGGCTCTCATTTCGGAGATCGATGTTAAATTTGGAGCTCCCACATCTTAAATGACCTAATAGTGGGTGGTTGGCAGGTGCTCTGGTGTGGTTTGCTTCTTCTATCAAACATCTATCGTCCTTATCTCCCCTTCTTCTTTTTATGTTTGTTACTCTCTCTTGTAACGCCTCTAATCTTCTGGCGCTCATATGACCTTATGCAGTTGCGAGCGCCTTAAAACCTCTACTAAAACTATAAATGACCTAATAGTGTGATAGGGGCGTCTAACCTGTACCATTTCATCTTTTGTGTTGCTGCATGTGGTTGGAGTACGTCACTCCCTGGCAGGTCTTTCTTCTCTTCTTTCCCACTGTTATTTTCGTCGGTCTGTCGGTCTTACTTTTTCCCAACACTAAATTACCATTGTTGTGTCTATATGGTTCGTTTTACTCAAGCAAATCAACCAATATGTTGTTGCTTGTGGCATTATTTGTACTCTTGCTTTTACTGCTGTTGCTCCCACTGTCAAAATCTGGGCCCAACTTTTCTCAGAAGTTGTCTGTACCACACGGGATGCCATTATTTCTGCTTCTGAGAAGATTGTTCTTGTAATTACTGTTGTTCTGATCGTTTCTGTTGTTGCTGTTGACGTTATTTGTACTGTTGCTGTTTCTGCTACAAAAAAATATAATCTTGGCCTTACTTTTCTCAAAAATTTGCACAAGGGAGGCTATTATTCTTGTTATCTGTATTACATTTGCTCTTATATCATTCCTGTTGTTGGTGTGATTGGTATTTGTACCTTTGCAGTTACTGCTGTTGCCCCTACAGTTACTATGACTGCTGTTGTGCAAGCGTCTGTGGTGTTGGCGGTTAGTACCAACGGTTGCACACAGAGAACCTGAGTAAGATTGCCTGTCTTGCAAAATGACCTCTGATTTGATGTGCTTATCTTTACAAACAAAAAAATTATTTAAAAAAATAAGACCCCCAAAACAAAGGATCATTTCTGTCTGTCAGCTTGTCCTGCATTTTCCCTGTTCTGTCGAAGTGTTTCTCTTTACTCACACAACATTACTCAAATAAAAACTGTTAGTAAGAGACCATTCTGTCCGCTCGCTGTAAATCGGCTTTTCGGCTCAGACATCTTTCAAACGTTGCTGGTAAATGCTTTTCTCATGGCGTCTGGCGATAAGTGATCACAAGATCACAAGATTAGAGGGACTTTGCCATGTAGCTTTATGTGTCCTCATGTATCGTTGTGAACTTATTAATCACTATATTAATACTATTGAATACAGTTTTGTTGGTGAGCGTCACTGGTTGGTTTTATTTCTTTTCTTTCTCTCTGTTGTTTCTATAATGTGTCTGGCTTGCTTTCTTCCCTCCCCCAAATGACCAGTATGATGTCGAAGTGTTCCTGATACTCAAACAAACTGCTGTACTATTCCTTCTCTCTGCGTATCCCCCCCCTCTCTCTCTCTCTCTCTCCCTCCCCCCTCTCTCTCTCTCTCTCTCTCTCTCTCTCTCTCTCTCTCTCTCTCTCTCTCTCTCTCTCTCTCTCTCGCCTGCGCGCTATTTCCATATATCGGTACTTCTCAAAATAATGTTTTAGATATATATCTTGTCTTCTCATGTCTGTTTCGTGAGAACTACCCCCTTTCCCCGTTTTCAGACCCCCCCCCCTCCCCCCATGCCGTCTTTTCACCGATCTTGATAAGAGCTATTTATGTCAGTTCCCTCAAAAAACCCACATTATTGTGTTATCGCCAAATGTTTACGCATTGTCTGCATCATCCCCTTTCTGCCAAATATCCTTCCCCCTGAAAGAAGCTTTTCCCCCCTGACTAGGAAACTGCCAATAAAGATTTCTTCCGCCACGCCTAAGACATAACCAGGTTAGTGCAGATAATGTCCTCCGTGGTGCCAAGAACGATGAACGAAAACACTGATAACGAAATCACTTTAATTAACCATAACGTCCTTAGCTCTGTTGAGACTGCGTGTGCTGTGGCGGGGAATGACAATTAATTAGGATTGGTTTTAGTTTTCCAAAGAATTAATTTGTTTTAAATGAACTGATTTTACTTCCCGGTCTATGTTGTATGCATGTACTCCGTCTGTGCTTTTAATAATAAATAATAATAATAGATAGCATTTGTATAGCGCATATCCCCGCTCAACAGCAGGCTCTATGCGCTTTACACTATATTATTACCCCAGCAGACCATAGTACATTCCGAAACATTCTCAGCTTCCCGGGAAGCATACAGTGCGAGCAGCCGATTAAGCGCTCAAACACTAACAAACTGACAAGATCTTTCGCTGTCTATAGCCGGGTACCCATTCTCACCTGGGTTAAGTGAGGAAAATTCGTGTAAAGTGCCTTTCCCAAGGACACAACGTCGGGCCCTTGACGGGATTCGAACCCACGACCTTACGGTTGCGAGTCCGAGAGCCTAACCACTAGGCTACCGACGCCTTTTTGTATTGAAGAACTGAGCCAGACGTTTCTTATACATTTAATATGCTTTATTACCGGTGCCTCATTATTCTGGGGAGTTTGAGAGAGCTGGAAAGAGTGAGCCAGGAGAATGACGGGTTTCATGTTTTATACAGATTTCTGAAATATGTACACGTACGTCTAATATTATTGGGATGGGCCTCTGTGGGTGAGAGAGAGAGAGAGAGAGAGAGAGAGAGAGAGAGAGAGAGAGAGAGAGAGAGAGAGAGAGAGAGAGAGAGAGAAGGACTTTGGTGATCAACTTATAATAGACGTTTCGTATGTTCACTTGCTTTTCTTTTTAGTTCTTGCAGGGTAAAAAGGGTTGGAAGGGTGTTATTAAATACCCGTAGCTGTCTTCAGCACATTTATACACATGCTCATCCGTACTTAACCAAGCTCAATGCCATAAACGTTGCAGATATTTCAGGCTTTGTAGCGCCACAGGCAGGTAGATGTTTCTCATCCCAAACAAAACAAATAAACGAACCGTACGTCTCGGAGACAACGTTCAAACAAATATGCAAATTAACCTATGGGTGTTTTTTGTTGTTGTTTTTTTTTTTTGCGTTTTTTTCGCGTTTTTTTCTGGTTGTGTTTTTTTGCGTTTTTAACAGCAGACAGAAGTGAAGGAAAACAACAAGCTTGTTGACAGGCCAGATTTATTACTGGAGGGAGGGAATGCCGTCTCCAGGTGTTTTCCCCTCTCTCCATGCAAGACGATCTCTTCACAAGGGGAAGGCAGACGAAATACCACCCGACTTCACCCGAGCGAGAGGTCTACCTACCCGCCAAAAACCTTAGTGTCGGGGACCTCTGCGGGTTGCCATCTTACTGTAAACACCCCGTTCCACCAGCCACCATAAATTACGGAGGGCAAGCAAAATGTTTACTTTTTGGCTTAGAGGCTGCGGTAAACGAAACGTGGCCCGGGCGGTGAATAGAACAGAACGTCGGGACTCCCCAAGGATAGGTGGTGGGCTGGAGCAAGAATCGCAAATCAAGCAAAAGATAACGCCGAGTGCGATAGTGTTTGGAAGAATTGATTTTTAATTCTAGTACGACCTGGCACTGTATCTCTTAATTTTCGCTTTCTGTGCCAAAAGATTGAATACTGACGAAGATAGTACACTGCAAGATAGTCTTGGTCTCTAAAAGTTAAAGGGCAAACGCGAAAAATTTTAATAAAGTTTTTAAAAGATGTTCGAGATCGCGACCGGAGCTGATTAAAAAGAAAAAATAACGTGTTTTTCGGTTCTCGAATAGAAGTTCTTTCGTGGCAATATTTGTTTCTGTTCTGGGCATACAATAATATCATACCCGTTACTTTCTAAACATTTGTATCAAAATAATGAAATAGCTGTCGCCTCTGGCATTTTGGGGACGTGTTTTTAAAGAATCTATCAAACAGGAGGCCTGTAGTGCACCTTTTGTTTGTCACAATAATTTGCTCCAGGGTGGGTAGCTAGGGGGCATCACTGGTTCGTCCAACATCTGTCGTTTTTTGTCTGTCTATCTTTCTTTTCTCCCTGCACTAAATGACTGTTATTATTATTTTACTCAAAGAGGCAAACTTTTCCACAATGGAGAATCGAATTGTTGTGTACAAGCAGATGCATTCCCTTGATTAATACAGGCTGCATTAATTGCATTCTTGCAGTGTGCTCGCACTTAACCAATCGTGTTTGTTCAAAAATGCCGTTTTGTGGGTGATTGGAGACCACCGCTTCTTTCCTTTCCCCTCTGTCTGTCTGTCTGTCTGTCTGCCTGTCTGTCTGTCTGTCTGTCTGTCTGTCTGTCTG
>NW_004797541.1:305027-306450 GCF_000002075.1 Aplysia californica | reverse complement strand
CACACACATAAACACCCACGCTCGCACGCTCGCGTGCACAGGCGCACATAAACAAACAGAAACGCTCGAAAACACGGAGGAGATGAAGCTTGTAAATATTCACTCTCAAAGACTCCCAGGCACTTGTCCCACACTTTAGTTTTTCTTTGCTATGTTCCGCCCCTTGTCTCCTGTCAAGCCCAGTGGTTCTATGCATTTTAAGGTTTGTTGGCCATGACTGTGGGCACTCGTGATCGAGCACAATCGCCAAGTGTCACACGCGAACAAGCGCTCACGTAAATTATATGCATACATACTTGAGCTCGAGTTGTTTGGAAGAAAGCGCCGTTGACAAATTATGTTTGCCCTTTTTGTGAAAGGGAAGGCGTAATTGTAGGTTTTTGGACAGCCACCTTACCAACCGTTTTGCGTGGATTCTCTTGTGAATCAAATGTGTGGTCACGACTTCGATTTCATTATACTTGCCTCTTGTCGGATGTGGCTTTTGAATTAGGACGCTCAATATTTCAGGGGTCGCTTTGCAAAGGGCAGTGGAACAGGATGAAAGATTGAACGCAAAACACACACGTTTGAAATATTGACGAGACAGCTGAAGAAAAGGCGTGTTGTGGTTCCCGAAGTTAATTTTGCGTATATGTTTGATTTCTGTCGTGCCACGTTTGTGTGGCTATAGAAGAAGGGGTTCAAATGTCTTCATCTCTTTGAGTTGTTCGGGGGTTTTTTCATGTTATTTTTTAAAATCTTTTTTTGACAATGTTGGGGGTTTTTTTTTCGTCCGCACACTCTTTTGGCAGATGTATTGTCCTTACGAGTGTCTGGTGATCTCCAATTTCTATGCCATTCATTTTTGAAAGCTTGTTAGACCAAGTGTATACAACACAGGCTTAGTTACAAGTTTAGCCCGGGTGGAAAAATAAAACTGTGTAATTATGTGCAGCGTCATGGTCGCCATGGCGATCAAGTCTTGCTTTGATACATCCATTTCAAAATGTGTTTTATTTTTAGAATTCGATTAGCCAAAACAATGGTAGAGCCAGAAGTACGTCACAGTTTTTCTTCGGTCTTATTTGTATGAGTAAAATCAAACGTGAGACGGTGGGTGATTGGCGGGTGCTCTGGTGTGGTTTACTCCTTCTTTCCTATAAAAATAATCTATCGTCTCTATTTCCCCTCCTTTTTTGTGTTTGTTACTCTCTTCTAACACCTCTTATCCTCGGCACTTATATGACCTTATTGTGTTGCAAGTGCCGTAAAACACTTACTAAAACTAAAACGTGAGACCTATATTTGGAACTTGCTTGACCTAGTACAAACACACCCAGGGTCTCTAGTCTGAATGGAGCCACCTTGACTGACGTCCTGTGTGAAAGACGCTTTTTACTTATTCAAAGAATAGGGCATTGACGTATGGGGTTGTGCGGGG
>NW_004797541.1:303698-304877 GCF_000002075.1 Aplysia californica | reverse complement strand
ATACCGGCTAGTCCCTTCTGATTTACCATATATATATATATGTCGCTTCATGATTTAGGGAAACTGCGTATGAGAGGCGTGGCTTATCTTAGTGTATCCAGCTCCCACTATCGTGAATTTGCGAGTCATTAACTCACTGAGGACAGGCATTCTGGCCATTTGAAAACGGAAGATGTGCTGTTTGCGGGCACTTTAAAAAAGAAGCATAACTTCGTCGCTCAAACGGATTTTTAAAATTCTGTTTTCCTTATTAACAATTTTTAAACGGCAGGCAACAAAATGCATACTATGAGATATGTAAAGTCGTGTTTCTCATTTGTGTATAATAGTTCTAAATGTACCGAACCATTACCTTTGGTCTGCTGATGGGACATAATATTCTCAGAGAGTTAAAGTTTGCTGGCTCAGCAGGCGGAAGTCTTCTTCTTCTTGATGCAAAGTTTAGATCTCTGCCAGATGTCTTGTCTATCTCAGCGATATTCCCGCTGGCCTGGCTTGACAGCGAGTTTTTTTGGTAAGGATGAAATTGGGATATTGTATAAAGGGGAGATGCTGCGAGGTAGATGTTTTGAGCTGAGAGTTTTGATACTGATGCCACATGATGGCACTGCGGAGTCCTCATACGACGGATGTTCCGGGCCGGGGTACCCTGCTGTGTCTTTAAGGAGCGGATCACGATACTAAAATAATAATAATAGATAGCATTTGTATAGCACAAATCCCCGCTCTACAGTAAGCTCTGTGCGCTTCACAATCTATACTATTACCCCAGCAGACCTGAGAGCATTCTGAAACCAACTCAACTTCCTGGGAAGCATACAGTGCAAGCAGCCATTTATAGGCTCTAAAACACTTACATACTGACAAGATCTTCTGCTGTCTATGGCTGGGTACCCATTTCCACCTGGATGAAGGGAGGAAAATTCGTGTAAAGTGTCTTTCCCAAGGACACAACGCCGGGTTCGAGGCTCGAACCCCCGACCCCGTAACTTCACGATTACGAGTCCGGTAGCCACATACTACAAGATGTGTTCTCGTCACACAGAGCAAAGGTGGAACTGTCTGATCCGACAACACTGTGGATGTTTTATTTCGGTGGAAATGAAAGCTGAAGTTTAGAACCACTCTCTGGATTCTTGAGTGATAGTGTTTGAACATGGTCAATTCTCCTTTTTTTGG
>NW_004797541.1:297195-300894 GCF_000002075.1 Aplysia californica | reverse complement strand
GAGAGAGAGAAAGTGAGTGAGTGATGAGGATGGGAGATAATGAAAGAAATAGAAAGCGCTATGTGTGATGAGTGGATGTGTGGGGATGGATGAATAAGTGGATGCCTTGTACCGTTACACGCGTTACCTTAAAACGGCATACAGAAACTGGCGCACTCGTGATTACACACACACAAACACACACACATGCACACACACACGCACTCACTCACTCACACACACATGCACACACACACACACACACACACACACACACACACACACACACACGAACACACGCACACACACAAAGTGAACACAATATACCCGCATGTGTATACACACACGTACACGTATGTACACTCGCCAGTTTCCCTCTTAGCACCTGTCATAATAATGGAAACTAATCTCTGCCACAGTGACGTAGAGTGGAGTGGTCACTGGCCTGGCGCGTCCGTCTCTGACCTTAGGTCACCCCGGCTGACGCGTGCTGCACAGATATCATGTGACACCTGCTTGACCGCATTCTCGCCCATGGCAGTCGTTCGTTGTTGGCCTTGACAAGTTCATCGAGACAAACGGTGCCATCCGGGATGCGATTTCATTTTAGATGGAACAATTTTTTGACCCCAAAATTATACAGTCTTAGGTCGAGAGATGAACTCGGGTGAGACTATAAACATGATGAGCAGTGAAAAAGTGGGAAGGGCATTCAGGAGGCAGTTTTTGCCTGTCTTTTGTGATTGTTTTGTGTCGATATTTCGATTAGACAGGTCACTCCGGGTTGTACACGTCAGTAATTCTTTTTACTTTATATCTCTTGTAGGGTTGGTGATCTAGTGGATAGGCTATTGAGTTGCAACCAAAAGGTCGTGGGTTCGAATCACGTTAGGAGTCCACCGTTTTGTCCTTGTGAAAGGTATTGTACCCGAGTCTACCTCACTTCACCCACGTGGGAATAGATACTGGGCTCTATAGAAGATGGCAAAAGATCTTGCCTGTTGTTAATGTTTGAGCGCTTAATCGATTACTTGCATTGTATGCTCCCAGGAAGCCGAGAATGTTTCTTGGTGTTCTGGGGTCTGCTGGGGTAATAATAGATCGTAAAGCTTATACAGCTCGCTGTTGAGAGGGAATATACGCTATACAAATGCTGTGTATGTAGTACGTCGATATGTATAGCGGCCCTTGCTATGTATCTGTTTTATTCCCCCAAAAATGTATTGTCCTATGAACATCAAATTTAATATGGTGTACGAAATATCCTAATGTTTTCTGTAAACCAAGTTTGCTGTACGAAGTGTGGTAACTACTCGGGGTGAACTAGGTGATAAATCTGTGTCCTAGGGACTAGCATTCCTCTGGCTGTGACCTACGTTAACCCCGGCCACACTGCATTCCTACTTCTTGACTGTTGGTACTGGTGGAATGTTATTGCCTTCATTGATATACATGCATGCTCGACTCTGGCGGGCACATCCGCCATACACACGCACACACGGGTTTACACGTACGCACACGCAAGCACGCTCACGTGTATAGATTGTGTGTGTGTGCGTGTGTGTGTGCATGTGTGTGCGTGTGTGTGTGTGTGTGTGTGTGTGTGTGTGTGTGTGTGTGTGTGTGTGTGTACCCATGCTTACAGGCTCATGTACCCATGCTTATAGGCACGTGCACACTCTCACATATAGATACATATCCGGAAACACGCGCAGAAATACAGAAAGGCCGAACGGAAGGAGAAAAGGGGGAAAAGAGGCAGAAAAAGACAGACAGAGCGAAAAACCGCTGAATTATGGCTGATGTCCTCAGAGTCGACATGTGGGCAACGTGTTTGTTATACACTCGCCAAAAAGAAGGAAACGAAAGCAGAAACAGAAAACGAGAGTGCACATGGAGGAAAGGGGCAGTTTTGTTTTGTTTTCATTACTCCTGTACGTTAAGTAGATTTGACTCCATGGAAACCACCAGTGTCCGAACTTCGTCAACAAATAGTTTGAAAAGGAATCTGTGGGCATGTGCATCGTGGAAAGAGCTCGGTCTTCACGTAGAGAAAGAAAATCTGTTGTACCCCGGGGTACATGAGAATGTTTTTGCTGTTGGGGCTTTTTGATGAAGAAGAAGAAATAAAAGGTTTAGCGAAATGCACTCCCAGTAATGTTGGTTCTGTGTCTGCCCCCTAGAACTGCCCAATTACACGTATGTATGTTTCTCAGCGTTCCGCAAATTTGACGCCATCGATCGCGCCCAGAATTGGGTGTCTGCTTTTTCTGTTGGTGCTTTTTGGTGCTATCAGTGATTTGCACCCCTGCAGCGTGGTGTCTGACTTTCGGCTTTGTCTCTATGCACATGATTTCTGTACCATGTGCTTGTACATACAGGCAGAAATGTTGTTTAGTATTCCGTATTATGCTCTGTTGGTATGGTGTTTATGGGAAGGGGCGCGGGGGGGTGAATTGTTGGTTTATTTCTTTTTGCTGTGTGTGTGTGTGTGTGTGTGTGTGTGTGTGTGTGTGTGTGTGTGTTTGTTTGTGTGTAAACTGAGGCTTTCACTCATAACCAGGTAAACAGTAACTGTCTGATACACAGATTCGGGCAACATGGAAGCTCGCCTTTGGCTGTTTTGGTTTAATACTGGGCTATGGTGCGGGTGGGCTACGTTTGAATTCCAAAGGACTGTTCTCGAAAATTGGATGATTATAAGTTTTATATTTTATGGGCTCTTTACCTACTTGGCTCTCTCCTGTCGGAGATGGACGTTGGTCTTACAACGTTTGAAATAGATGTTAAACACACACCATACAATAACATATCAGGCGTAATGAGGTCGTTATCAAGTTTACCCAACGTAAACTACGACTCGACAACAACTGTTATTTCTATCGTTCGCCTCGTTTCCCTGCTACTGTATTATGACCATTACCGAGTCCGTGTTACTTTTCTTTAATTTGAACAAACAAGCAATCTGCCCCTGACTGTGTTTGTCCTCTGTCTGTGAGGCAGCGTCTCTAGACATAAGGAACTGAATTATGAAAGAGCTGCAGGCTGGTCGGAGTGAGCGATTGGTATGTCCGCGTGCGTCTTCCTTCTTCATGTCCTGTTATTTTTGGCCGTCGTCTTTCTTGAACAATAGCCTATATTGTGACTGAGGGCCTGCCGATATGTCATTGTGTCCCTATACCCCCGACCAATCAAGTAACCCAATTGTGGCTGTCTGTAATGTCTGTCTGTCCGTCGGTATGTCTGTCCGTCGGTTTATCCGTCTGAGATTTCTTGTTCTTTTGCCACGCAAGGCCACCTTTCCTCCAGACAGTAGTTTCCGGCCGGCTGAATGCAGAAATTGCAATACTTTGAAGTGAACTTTTATCTACGATAGGAGAGATCTCATAATTATGAGGCTAAGGGTCAGTTTTCGCCGAGATCGAAAACAGGGAGCGTCTGGATACGTACTTGATCTCCGGACAGACGATAAAAGATGGCATAATATCATCATGGATAAAATGAGCGTGTGGGGTGTTTGGGAAATTATGCTGTCAGTATGCTATGCTACTTTTTCCCTGCAAACATTATGACTATTTATTTATTGCACTGCTTATGCCAGCGTAGCTTTTTTCCCTCTTTCCCTTCATCTTCCTCTGTTTCTTCGTCTCTTTTTCTTCGTCTCTTTTTCTTCTTCTTCTTCTTCTTCTTCTTCTTCTTCTTCTTCTTCTTCTTCTTCTT
>NW_004797541.1:295777-297074 GCF_000002075.1 Aplysia californica | reverse complement strand
CTCCTCCTCCTCCTCCTCTTCCTCCTCCTCCCTCCCTCCCTCCCTTTCCATAAAATATCACGCCATTCATTGCCTCACCATGCCATATCATCTATAAATTTCGACTCAACTCAATAACAATAAGAGGAACACTTCTCTCTGATAAGCGTTCGTTGTTCATTCAACGGATATTACTCTTGTTTTCACGGAATGGTAATAATAAGTATAAAATAGTCGGCCAACCGGGAAATTGATAGGTAATAATTGTCGAGTAAGTGGCCTAAACTAGACATTTATTGTTGCATTAGTGCCACTAATAATAGGGGAGTCTGTGTAATGGCTGTTTGGCTTGTGACTTGTTATTCATTGGTCCAGCTGGCAATTTTCTCCCTGGGAGTGTTTGTAATTGTTTTAATTCATGGCGGGGTGTATTATGACAATTTGTTGTATGTTCTCAAACTGTATGTGTGCAAATGGTCTAGAAGAAATTCTCTTACTTTTTCTGTTTGAGTCAACCAGCCTACTAGAGAGTTGTTGAGGGGGGGGGGGGTCACTGGTAGGTGGGTCCTATTCTTCTCCTTTGTTTTTTTCTGTCTGATTGGCTTTTTCAATATGCTTCACTTTATTCAAAGTGGGGCCTACTGAATTGGCCCATTCAAAGGCAAAAAGAGTGAGCTAAGGTCTTGTGAGTAAGGAAGAAAATAAAGAAAACAAAGACGACACATCGAAATGAAATATAAGTGTACATCTGCGTATATATGTTCCTGTATATTTTTCTATCAGAGATGGACTGTACTTCTAGCTGGCTGGCTAAAAGTCTATTTGTCACCCCCCCCTCATCCCCCCTACACCGTTTTTTCCCACCCGCACCATTCCAAATTCGAAAGGATAAATGGAGAGAAACTGTTGGGTTTTTTTTCACGTTTTCAGTTTGTAGAGAAATGAAAATATCTTTGTTAAAACGAGAAGAAATCATCGACAGGGAAGCTAAAATGTGATAAGAACTTGTGACGTCGAGTTGCAAAACTGTTACTAAGAAGTTGGTGGTTCATTTTATGAAGTGTCCCAAAGCAACGCTCATTCGAATTTATTAAGTACGGTTCTTGCCTTTGGTTTCAAGTTTTGTTATGAAAGAAGAGTGGTGATGTTCTGTCAGTTAGTCAACTTTGTGTATTGTTCTGCAGGCCTTTTCGAAAGAATTCTTCCTAGATCAACCCATCTATATTTTGTTCAACACCTCTTCCATGTCTGTGACATTCGATCATGTCTCAGGCCTCTGCTTTTTGTTGCAATGGGGGTGGAGAGAGAGAGAGAGAGA
>NW_004797541.1:294382-295435 GCF_000002075.1 Aplysia californica | reverse complement strand
GGGGGGGGGAGAGATCACCTTGTTTAACCTTCTTCAAGAAGCCTGGCTCTCCCAGAGGAGACAACGCCCCCAACTTCTTAAGTCCACAGACAGCCCAGGCCAGGACCGACCAGATAGATAGCACGTGACTTAATCACGTGACCACTCAGCGCGGCTATCCGGCCCTGGTTCCTGACGCCAGTCGTCTCTCAGGCTCTCCGCGAGATTGCTCGTCCGTCTGATCTGTGAGCCTGGCAAGTAATCGAAATTACTGAGGGTTTACTCTGCGATATTGGCGGCCAGACAGTTCAACTCTCTAAATGTTTATTCGCCAATATTAACGAACCACACAATGTTCATCAGTGCAAAGAAAAACTGAGTCTAGACCAAAGTGTGATGTTAAACAGAATATTTCCTTCCCTTTGTACTTCAAACGAGGCTAAAACGTTCGAATCTAAACAATTCTTTAACAAACAGAACTTTAAAAAGAAACAAGTCAACTACATGTAAAAAACGCCTTGCCCCGGTGGTGACATCGTGCGATCCTGACCAGTATCGATACGATAAACATGTATTGGGCGATGTCGACTCCAGCCAGCTTTAATAAACTCCGTCCGAAGCGCTACTTTAGTGGAAAGTTCTTTATTTGCCATCTAGTCTAGCTCATCGGTTTAACTCTCCAGCCGGATGTCACGAGTTTGCTTCTTTTCCTTCTCTCTGATTGTTTTGTTCCCGAAGACCCCTGTGTATTTAAAATTATTTCACTTTATTTTTTTTTAAATTAAAAGTTGATTTTTTTTTAAAAACCGGCTTTACTTTATCAGACAGAGGGTCGTCAGTTGGTGACTTTTTATAGTCTTGTCTGGGGGTTGGTAAGTGCATGATTCTGAAGCTTCTTCTGAAAAATCATTACAATGTAAGGAAGTCATTTCTCCTTTTGTTAAGTTGGTTAATTGGAATGGGGGGGGGGGGGATTTCTTTGGAACTTTTCCTTTAAGTATGTGGTACTTTTTGTTTTGTGAGAGAATCCTGTGGGTGTTTTAGAAGTCGAAGTTTTACTGCCTTTCTTTTTTT
>NW_004797541.1:288746-291007 GCF_000002075.1 Aplysia californica | reverse complement strand
GGGGGGGGGATAATTTTGCTCTTTTGGTGGAGTTTTCATCGTCACCTTCTCACTCGAGGTTCGATTTTTTAGAAGTGAAGCTTTACATTGGAAATCTGGCCTGTAAAGTAACCTTTCTGTCTTGAAAGGACCGTTAAATCATACCTCGCCACACCGTACCACACCACACCACACCACACCACACCACACCACACCACACCACACCACACCACACCACACCACACCATACCATACCGCACCTCATCACACCACACTATACCACACGGTACCACAATATCTGATGCCATATCATCCATCACCGTACCACATTACGGGTTTTGGAACTGTGTTTTCATCGAAAAGAGAAGCCTTGAACACCTACAAGAATGCAGCCTGTTAAGTTGTTATCTCTTGATCTGATGCCTTTCTTCCAAGGAATAAAGACACCAAGGACTGCTTTCGTGATACACCGAGTCTGGTGCTTAGTCCTCACACTTAGCTTGCTGCTGAGATGTCTTCTGCTTCTAACTCGTGTGGATCTTCTGTTGACATAGAATCTAGTTAGCAAAGAAGCTCAAATATGAATCACTCGTTACAATGAATAATAAAAGCAAAGAGGTCACTTATATCTGCGTTTTACTTATTAGATTGTGAATATGGCCCCAGATCGATTCAAAGAGTAGACCCATCTGTCATGAGGAGATCAAGAAAGATTATTATCATATTATGTTATGTTAGGCGTAGTATAGTTACGTATGCCGCAGCATGATGGGTATTTATTTTGACCAAGAAAAAGATATGGTTGGATGTGCCGTTAGCTTAGTTAGTAATATGATGGTTTCTGGTGTGGATGGCCTTTATTGGCTTCCCAAATGGGACGTTTTTTAACTTCAGTTTCTTGGAGTTTGGGGTCTTTTCAGGGCTCGCCCCTTACTTGGATTAATCAGTCCTATCAGGGATGGGAGTTGGATTCGGTGGTCCTGTTTTCAGAATAACCTAACAGTGTTGGAAAGAGCGTTAAAGTTAAACTCATCCCATGCCATGCCAAGGATGTGGTTTCTCTGCGTCGTCGAGATTTCTGGAGACAGTGCGTCTCCGTGCCATGGCCTTTGCAGCCTTGAACTGAATGTGCCTGTACTTGTGTGGGTTTGCAGTGTGTCTGGGAAAGCAAGGTGAAGCGTGCTGACAAAATGAGTTACTTCTTGGATTCGAGCCTTATGGAAGTAGATACATCACGCTTATACTTACTTCTGAAGTTTTTTTTAATTTACAAGTATGAAACGATAAAAGGCATAGTATACATACAAATTTGACCCTAGTGTCGGTTTTTGGCGAATATCTGCATTTGTGGATTGCCGGAAACAACTCATTTTCTCAGCACGTCTCGCTCAAAATTACAAAGTTCTATCTGCTTAGTACCCAGTTTTGATAAATTTGACGTCGAATATTTTGAGTTTCACTACATATCAAGCTTTTCCGAATGCAGTTCGTTGATAACGACTCCCAGTAATCTTACGATTTTGAAAGACAGATAGAACATTTGATTTCTAGCCTCATGGTCTTGGTAACTCAAAACGGACCAAAATATCAGATAGAACTTTGTAGCCTACTTAGTTTAAGGTAGCGAATAGTGCGCGCAATAGAGGCCCCCAGCACACCTCATGCACTTCGTGGTGAGATTCTTTCGTTTGTAGTACATTTAAGTGGATTAATATCAATGATTAATAATTCCTGGATAATGCTTTAGGTGATGACTATTACTATTATGTGGACTGCGTAATTTTGATTATTGTGTGTATGTACCTGCCCACAATGTGTTTGTGTGTGTATCGGCCTGCAGTTAATATGTACATGAATTTATGTACACTTTGAATGTACATAAATCTATTTACACTTTGTTCGTGCATGAATCTATGTATAATTTGTTAAAACCTGAGGAGTAAATGATTTGTTTGAATGTGTGAGGAAATCTGTAAAACATGTATAATGCTCAGTGATCTGATGATAGGTTTACCTGTTGTTGTTTTCTTAAGGAGGTGCATGCATTTTTATGTTCATAAAGATCAATTTAGATGCAGAACAATTGATTCAGTGGTCAAAGAAGAGAGGAAAGTTGCAAATTGATTAGACTGAGATGATAATAATATTTATGTAGGCTACCTTACAAAACAGCCAATATTCCACATGAATGTGAACGGAGATGTTCGTTTTATGTGCTACCCTACAATTGTTGTGTGTGTGTGTGTGTGTGTGTGTGTGTGTGTGTGTGTGTGTGTGTGTGT
>NW_004797541.1:282165-286747 GCF_000002075.1 Aplysia californica | reverse complement strand
GGCGGGTTGGTGTTTATCCACTTATCGTTGCACCATTCATTCTCTACATTTCATTTTGCACTTTCTGTGTTCACATTTCATGTCGTCACACGTTTGTGATGTTGCAATACTTTTCCCACTCATAATTACACTGATGTGTCTGGTGTCTTGAAAAGTCATGACATATTCGTACGGCATACCACAATCGTGTTTACACAGCATTTCACACTTTCAATTGCGTCATATTTCAAGCCTTTAATTATTAATTTCTGTTATACCTAAGATTAGCAGAATCTCTATCCCTGAACAATGACAGTCAGAATGAATCCTGTCTAATTGATATTCCTGATTGGTTTGAATTTAGGTGAGATTATGTTCTCGACACAGCTCCCATGTAATTTATCGCTTGTCAAAGCTTTGAAGTGGTTGCAGGTAAACAGAGGGTATCGGTACAGAACAAGGGTATGTGATCGGAGCTCTCGGTCTAAGATTCTGTTGGAACATACAGTATTTTTTTATAAATCCCTCTACGGTCTTTTAAAGATTGAGGTTTTCAGTTTTAACCTTTTGTTTTGTTGTTTTTTAATGCATACGTGCTCTTACTGTGTTGACTTCAAGTGCTTGTGTTTGTATTTCTTGTCTTTACTTTAACTTTATTATTTTGTTTGTCTGTTTTGCATTCTATCCGGGTACCTGATAACAGTAAGTCGCCTTTTTGGGGTTTGTTTCAGTTTTCCGCAGCAGAGAATATCTGACTTGGAAATATTTTAACGTTAAAATAATGGAGTGGTGTGTAGGTGTGGGGTGGGGGTGGTTTTGTTGTTGAGGTTTCTACTTTCGGATATTTTTTGAAGGATGTGAATGTCTGCTGTCAAGTCTGAGCTTTGTAACGCTGATGGCTTGTGAAGCCGATTATATAGTTGTTTAATTGTTCTTTCGATCAAATGCACGCCTTGTGTTTTCAAATGCCATATCATAATAACTGACTTCAATTGCCAGAATTGCATCTTCAAGTGCCACGTAGCTACCTCAGATATCACCGTAGCTAAAATCTGCGACTCTCTCGTGTGATTCGTAAAGACCTTCTTTGTCTTCTCGACTATTTTTTAAAACGTACGTCGTGTTTTACTATCTTATCCATACGACATGGGTAACTCTGTGCCACCACTTTCGAAGAGGAAGTTTACTCGTTTATCCGATTCGTACACTTTGTATAGCAGTCTGTCAAAATTATTTTTTGAGAAGTACTAAAAGTTTCAAAGAGACTTTCGTACTTTGTACGGATAAGGTTAAATATTGTGGTAATTTTCCAATGGTCAGGATCTCTTGATTTACTCTTGAGTTTGTCTTTCACCGTACCGGTAAGCTTCAATATGGTGTCCAGGTGAAAGAAGTGTTTGGAGACCAACAAGTTTAGAGCTCATTTGAAGTCACATTTTGATACCTGAACGAGAAAACAATTTGTTATTTGAAATAGAAAATTGTATGATTGTGATGTAACAATGAAAACCTGGCTATTGTACATTTGAGGGTACAGTGCAGCTCTTTATCTTACAATGTGACATTTAGAGTTACAATGTGGTATTTGGAAATATCAGGTGTGTATTTGATTGGGAAAAAAACTATATCATGAATACGCACCATATTGTAATGTTAGTGTATTTCAACACTATATTATTATTTTGTTACTTTTTGTGTATTATCATGTCAAAATAATCATAGCATGCAAAGTATGCGTTATACCAGTCATGGCCTCCATCTTCATAGAGTACAATTTGCTGTGTCCTTGATATTTAGTATAAAATCAACGTGAACAAGTGCTAGTTTGACTAGCTTTTTAATCCCCCGCCCCCCTTTCCCCCCACACACGCACATGAATTTTTTAATTGTGTGTTTGTATGACAATGTATATATGTATGTGTGTGTGTGTGTGTGTGTGTGTGTGTGTGTGTGTGTGTGTGTGTGTGTGTGTGTGTGTGTGTGTGTGTGTGTGTGTGCTAGGAATGTGGCCAGCAAAATCAGACTACGGTTTGATGTAGGGGAGGATGGGAATGGAGCATGGGGTTTTTTTTTCTCTGGTTTGTCTGTTGCTGTTTTTAAATGTATGATACGTTGTTCTTGTCCCCCTTGATGAGTTTGCTAAAATGCAGGGTTATGTGCATTACAATAATTCCATTTTTGCCATGTGTTTTCTTATGTGTCATTATTACTCATCAGGCATAATATAAGGTGTTAATGAAATAAATCTTGAAAAACACGTTTTAAAAAATTGACTTGATTTTTATTTTTGCTTTTTCTTTGTGTTGTGGTCTCTTTTTAAACCAATGAAATCTCGTCCTGCCCTTCAGGTGTATCTTTTTTTCTACCTTTCAACACTGTATAAGGACTAAGAGGGTGTGGGGATGGCGAAGAAGGACATATTTTGCCATTTTGTCTGTCTGTCTGTGCGTCTGTCTGTCTGTTTCATTCTCTCTGTGTGTCTCTCTATCCCCCCCCCCCCTCTCTCTCTGTCTCTCTTTCTTTTTTTTTTCTTTTTTTTGTAAAGTGTTTTACGGCGCTCGCAACTGCATAGGTCATATGAGCGCGCGCGCGGGACACTCCTAATATTTTCAGTTGGTGGGAAATTTTGAATTTTGCCCGGGTGGCGGCCGAAGCCTACTCTTATCGATTTTAGACCACCAAGGTATCTTTTACGTGCGCAACTTGCACACGGGCCCTCCGAGATTTTTCGCCCTTGTCCTAGAAGGCTAGGTGTAGATCTTTCCTACCAGAAGATCAGGGGTGTGGCAGAAAGACAGCAGTAAGGAGGAGCCAAGGAGTAGCAGTAGAAAGGCTGCAGAAAGAGTCAGGAGCCTAGAGGAGGGGGTAAAGGAGGTGAGGGGGTGGGGGCTGAAAGTGGAAATGAAAGCAGACAACAGAACATTGCTAGAGAGCAGGAAAGGAGGTGAAAGGAGACAATTTTAGAGAAGAAAATTTTTCGGTCGCTACCCGGGACCTTTGAATGAGAGGCCAACACCTTAACCTCTAGGCCACGAGAGCCCCCTCTCTCTCTCTGTCTCTCTCTGTCTCTCTCTCTCTCTCTCTCTCTCTCTCTCTCTCTCTCTCTTTCTCTCAAACTCTAAAAGCATACTCAAATATGCCATATTCAAATTTCAAAATACCTTTCTTTGACATTAATTCCCACTTGGACACTTTGTCACAGACATCACAGGCACAACATGTGCGTATCTAAAATTCTAACAGCACCTGCAGTAAAAAATGTTTCTTCAACAGACAGTGAAACTATGTAACTCTTGGAAATGAAAGCAGACAACAGAACATTGCTAGAGAGCAGGAAAGGAGGTGAAAGGAGACAATTTTAGAGAAGAAAATTTTTCGGTCGCTACCCGGGACCTTTGAATGAGAGGCCAACACCTTAACCTCTAGGCCACGAGAGCCCCCTCTCTCTCTCTGTCTCTCTCTCTGTCTCTCTCTCTGTCTCTCTCTCTCTCTCTCTCTCTCTCTCTCTCTCTCTCTCTCTCTCTCTCTTTCTCTCAAACTCTAAAAGCATACTCAAATATGCCATATTCAAATTTCAAAATACCTTTCTTTGACATTAATTCCCACTTGGACACTTTGTCACAGACATCACAGGCACAACATGTGCGTATCTAAAATTCTAACAGCACCTGCAGTAAAAAATGTTTCTTCAACAGACAGTGAAACTATGTAACTCTTGGAAATGAAAGCAGACAACAGAACATTGCTAGAGAGCAGGAAAGGAGGTGAAAGGAGACAATTTTAGAGAAGAAAATTTTTCGGTCGCTACCCGGGACCTTTGAATGAGAGGCCAACACCTTAACCTCTAGGCCACGAGAGCCCCCTCTCTCTCTCTGTCTCTCTCTGTCTCTCTCTCTCTCTCTCTCTCTCTCTCTCTCTCTCTCTCTTTCTCTCAAACTCTAAAAGCATACTCAAATATGCCATATTCAAATTTCAAAATACCTTTCTTTGACATTAATTCCCACTTGGACACTTTGTCACAGACATCACAGGCACAACATGTGCGTATCTAAAATTCTAACAGCACCTGCAGTAAAAAATGTTTCTTCAACAGACAGTGAAACTATGTAACTCTTTACACTGTCATGCTGATAACTGCGCCTGAACTACAAAAGCGCTTTTTCTTTCCTAATCATTCCTATTGTCATTTTCCTGTACTTCTTTCGTATGTTTATCACACCCTTGTAACCCGCTATTTCCGGAGTGCCTTGATATTCGAAGCAGACTTTGTGCTGCTGAAGCTAGAGCAGAGTAAGTCTGATTCCCTGTACGGACTTCTCGGTTTTCATCCACCCTTTGGCGCTCATATGATGTTTTGCAATTGCGAGCGCCGTAAAAGCAAAAAAAACAAAAGAGATCTCCCGCCATGTCTTAAGTTTAACAACATCCTTACTTTTATTTCCCAAAACTAGGGGACCAGCGTCTGAGATGTAGTGGTTATGCGTTTCGTTGTCGCACACAAGAGACCCGAGTTCGACTCTCGAGTTGGGATTTGTATCGAGTATCTCGGTCTTTCTGCTAGGATGTTGTAAGGCTTTTAATTTTGAAAAAAAGGAAAAAGAAA
>NW_004797541.1:267165-277165 GCF_000002075.1 Aplysia californica | reverse complement strand
CCAGCAGAAAGAAAAAGACACTCAATAAAAGTTACTTTCCACTTGGGAATCGAACTCGGCCTCTTGTATACGTACACCAGCGAAGCCCCAAACTGCCACACCACAGATGCTGGTGTGGGTAGTTGGCGGGTGCTCCGGTGGTTTGCTCCTTCTTTCCTATCAAACATCTATCGTCCTTGTCTCTCCTCCTTTTTTCTGTATTGTATGTAACTCTCTTGTAACACATCCATTCTTCAGCACTTATATGAGTAATGACCTTATTGTGTTGTAAGTGCTGTAAAACTCTTACTAAAACTAAAACTAAAGAGATGCTGGTACAAAGGGAAGAAAAGATGTAGGACCAACAATGAGCTCCCTACAACCACCCCCAGAGACCAGAACACCAGAAACACCTCAAAGAAATAGAGTGAGTTTTTATTTTTAGTAGAGGTTTTACGAAGCTCGCAACTGCAATAGGTCATATGAGCGCCAGAAGATCAGAGGTGTTACAAGAGAGTAACAAACATAAAAAAGAAGAAGGGGAGATAAGGACGATAGATGTTTGATAGGAAAGAAGAAGCAAACCACACCAGAGCACCCGCCAACCACCCACAAATAGAGTAAGCAGACCACACCAGTGTCCAGCAACCACACGAGATTGCTAGTGTGGTATCAAATATTGCAAAAACAACAAAAGGAAAAAAACCAGGGAAACATTCAGTCTCATTCTTCCTTCCACAGCAGTTCATATTTTCAGACTTCAGAAATAAAGGAGGTCAAACACTGTATAAGAATTCGAGTTCGTTTTATTGACACTTGCTATTAAAATGAATAACCTTTATATAATTGTATTGTACAATCGTCAGGTACATTTCAACGATTTCTCACAACACCACACCCCCAATTCAAAACCCTATTTCTACTCACAGAATCCAAAGACTTGCACGCAGATTAAAACAACACACAAGAGCTTTCTCAAGAACACACACAAATCCAGGATATGCACAAGAACAGGCAAACAATACGTACACTGGACAGATCTGTTCTGTCCAACAAAACATTTGTATGAGGAGTTCAGCATAACCATAGCAACAGTAACTCTCACCATTGGGAACAGAAGGGAGGCACAATAGTTCTATTATGTTCTGTAGAGTCAACATATTTCACCCCTTGCCTGCAACCTCAAATTTTTTTAATTCAAACTCACATTCAACAGTCACACTGGTGTCCAGTGAATGGGCCCTCATTCTTAGAGAAAAAGAAAGAACCACACACAGAAATCCCAGTCATATGAACATTTGATCTATCTGTCGTATCCTAATATATGTACACACAAAAACATTCCTGGCTAAAAATTTAGAAATAACACCAACATTTGACGAACCAAGCAGGGATATTTTTATAAGAAACTCGTGTAAACATGATTCAGCAATAGCATTACAGTCAAACCAACATTATGAGGGATAAAATTATTCCAAGACGGGGATATAACAGACTTTCATAATAATACCAAAAAAATGATTAAATGAATGATGATACATCATGTGTATGTGGTACATAAAAAGAGAAACGTTCATTCATAAACCACTTTAGACAAAGCAAAAATTCAGTGTGTTTTTGAAAATTGTTTTTATAAAAGGCAATAGATCTAATCCAGATATCGAATTTAAAAAAATGCCCTTTCAAAATGTTTCTTGTGTATAGATTTTTAAAAAAGCGAAGTACAGTGCAGGCGAAATAAATAGAAAATAAAATAACAGAAACAATGATCGATGATGCTCTTGCACTAAAATCAGTGTCAGATGTGTCATGGACAATATACCTGAAACTAAAATGAAAGAGCCCACATTTCAGAAAAAGCACTTCCACAAGGGAAACTAGGCACAGCCTTCCTACCAACCTCAGCAGACAGACTAAACCTGAGCCCAAGAAAACTTCAACAACATCGTAAAGGAGCAGGGGACAGGCAGGATAGTCGCAAAAAGATAGCACAGAAGTAGAACTTGCCAACAGTACCCTCCAATCATCTTTATTTGGACACCCCTATGGCTCATTTTGAAAAGTTTATCTTGGTGTGAAAGGGCGGGCCTAAATGTCACTGTTGACCATAAAAGTCAAGGGCTTTCTATCATACATCCACCTCTAATAGGACCAAGAGCCATGTGAGATTTTAAAAATCTCCAATAGAAGGAACAGAGCAGTGTTGTGAAAAATGTGGGGACTGATATGGTAGGCCCGTAGATCATACAGGGGTGACAATCTAGGATTCGTCGGGCGTAAGCCTGACATCAGATAGGGCCAGGCTCACACACCTTACTGTACACTGAGGGATTTCAGATCAAAATGAAAAGATGTCACGGCAATATGTTATGACAGGATCTGGTGAGAGAACTAAGGAAAAACAGAATGATCTGTAGTATTGTAAGGGCTTTGTTTTCAAAAGGAGCGACATTAGCTCCAGTTCATAACAACTTATGGCTCAAGACATGGAGGAGTCTACACAAATCATCTTATACTCCAACAGTAGAATTCTCGCACCGACATAAAAGCTCACAATATCTAAAATGACCATTCTAAGGAACAGAGCTGAAAACATGAACTGCTAGGGAGAGAGTATGCATAGCTGCCACGCATCAAGTCAAGAATGAAAGAGAAATACACTTCTCTTTTGTCCAAGAACATGTCATGGGTTAAGCAACAACAACGGTTAGGAGTAAACAGACTTGTCTTTGTCACATTTCCTGGACAAACAGGTAAAGATCAGCTACAGTTACTACAGAACACTTTTAGTGCTCCGCATTCCCACCAGACACACACACACATACAAGCACTTATATAAATATACATGTGCAACACACACACACATACAAGCACTTATATAAATATACATGTGCAACACACACACACACACACACATACAAGCACTTATATAAATATATATGTGCAACACACACACACACACACACACACACACCACACACACACACATACAAGCACTTATATAAATATACATGTGCAACACACACACACACACACACACATACAAGCACTTATATAAATATACATGTGCAACACACACACACACACACACAAACACACCACACACACACACTCGTGTATGCTCATGCACACACAGAGAACCAGTGGAACAACATGCATTTCAGAAAATGATCAGACTATTATGTAACACTCACTGTCTTCAAAACAATTCTCCCACTTCTCCCCGGAATGGATTTCTCCTGCCTAGCTGCAGCTCGCTGATCAATGGCGCAGCAAATAACCAGAGGTCTAATTATTCAGAGGCCACTTGCTCCTCATTAACTATTCAAGAGAGGACTTCCTGGCCATCTGACTGCTGAGGAAATTTCCATGCCAATCAGAGACAACTGGGGCACTCCAGGAGAAACAACGTCTTCAATAACACTGTTAAATGTTTAGAATGATTTGCCTCTCAAACTTAATTCTCAGGAGAAAAAAAACAAACAATAAAAGTACTAATTTCAAGACGCCTCATAAAATGCAAAACCCCTTTCAACTCCAAGAAGAAAAATTAATTGACCCCCCCATTTAAAAAAAATTACAGTTTCTAAAGCAGAAATGACTCAAACAAGTCAAGAACATTTGTGCACACAGACTTTCAAAAATTTAATGTCACTCAACTCTATAAACTCTGCCACACCCATTACAGAATCTCCATTCGTACAAAATCAAAGCTACGTCTAAAAATGTCATGAAAAACAGCCATTGCAGTCCCATCTGCAAACTTATATTTCTCCATCTCTCTATACTCACAACAGGAAGAAACTGCGCTCAAGGCAGTCGCCTCAGACCCAACAGAAGAGATAACCAAAGATCAATAAGCAGCACATGACATCTGAAATGGGACTCTAAACGAGAAAGCCGGAACGTAAATTTTTAGAAACACAAAGGGGGATACAGTAAAAAAAAAGATTGTTGGGAGGGATTTCATATTTTCACAGTAAGGCAGATCTTTAGAGAGGAATATCAGGGTTAAAAATTCAGCAACTTGCAGGTATAAACTGTACAAAATCAGCAGCATATGCAATACTAATCTCACAACAAGAGCATAGTACAGCATAACATTCTCAGATAAAAACATGCTTACAGAAATCACAACATTCTGTTATAATATTTTTTAAAAGCCCAATGAAAAAGCTTACCTCAGTTCTTTGTATATTCTCTATATATATCACAACTAAAATTTTGTTTGCCATGAAACAAGTACTGATGGCTTGTCTTACAATTTTCCGATGCAACAACAAGTATCCACTTATTTAGAAAAATCATTCCGGAGGGGGTGGGGATGGGGGGTGGACGAGGTTCGTGAGACACTACATACAAGACATACAAGTAAGCCTCTAGCCAAGTGCCTTACCTGCGTCAAAGAAAAAAACTAATAAATAATTACGGATAAAAACCTACAACTTAATTCATCCCTTATTAAGATGTAATAAACCGGTAGAAATCTTCTTTTTTTTTTTAAAGCAACCAAAAAAACCCACAAAAAAAACAACCAAACAGCAAACTGAAATGGCAACATATAAACTTACTTGTTGAAGATTTGTAAGAAACAACCCATTGCATAGATCAACTCACGGTCAGCAATGTTAGGCAGAAAATAATTTTTTAGCTAGCTTGGATCGAGAAGGCCTTTGTAATCTTAATTCAATGAGGAAAAAACAAAAACCAGAAGCTACTTCACAGCTAGAAATTTTACTGCTGTAAAGATAGTTCCAAATAGATGAAAAGAAAAATGAGGTATATTAGCTTCATACTTTGACTATCTGCTCAAACTGCCGAAAAAAAGTACCCCAAACAAAATAGCTTTAGAAGCTTTTTTTGTTTCAATGGACTGTGAGAAAGATCCTAAATCTCCATGTGGATATTTGAGGGACTCCTGAGAAAGGAAGGGAGGGACCACGATTCCATGAATTGGAAGAAAACAAAATCAACAAAACAGTGATAATGCCACCTCATGAAGCAAAATTAAATGTAACACAAAGGCACACTCATCAGTATCTCAGCATCACAAACAACATTAGCAAAGTCCTGGTGAACAAAAGAGGCGTAAAACGATATGAACACCAATATGAAAATGTTTTTTGGCACAACTGATTTCTGGACACAAAAAATTTAAAAAAAATAAGGCAACGAACTTGATACATTTACAAAATAAAATAGTGCTCCCATCCACTCTGTTTATAGCAACATAGACATAAAATATTGGCAAAGAACCTACACATAATTAGTGTTGCAGAAACATCGCCTATACCCTATGACTGTTCACATAAAAAATATTCAAGAAGAGCTTTGATCTTGCCATCAGCAATCATTTTCACACCACACCAATATGTGAAAAAAATCAGTCACACACACATGTAGAAATGCAATCACAGGTGTACGTATATGCTCGTGCAAACAAAACACAAACCCCTTTCCCTCTTCAATACTCTCTTCAATTCAATTTTAACATTATGGCAACAGCTAATCTATCTCAATCTTTAAAAAAAATCTCTCAAAATGAGCTGTGAACAGACAAACAAAACAAAAATCTAAAAAGAGAAAACAACCTCTCAGGAAATCATCAATAATACAAAAATATGTACATGACTACCCACAGAACAAACGATAACCATACACAAATAAATCTGCATACTTCACTACAAACGTATGGCCAGTGAAATCAGTCTACAAACAGTGTTACATCATGGCATAGATCACAAAAAACAAGACTAGCTCTGGACATTAGACGATGCCTTGGCTTTCTATACAAGGACTGGAACCTCGACTCAACATGCACAAAACCCATTTCAAATGCACTCCTTGACAATGAATTTAGTTCCTGATTACTGACAATAAGGCACAACTAATTCCGGACACCCCTTTATTTAATCAAACATAAGGAGAGAACTTTGTCCATCTCAAACAAACAAAGATGTCTCTTACTATATTTCAGTTTTGAAAAACAAAAATATATTTCCCCTCCAAAAATGACTAAATCTAAAGGTGGCTGTCAAGAACTAACATACATCCACGATACTTTGGGACGACAGTGCTTCTCTGAAGAACTAACATACATCCACGATACTTTGGGACGACAGTGCTTCTCTGCTAGTTGGACTCATAGTTCGACCCATTGTCAATTTCCTCTTTTTCAACATAACAGTAGTTGCATAGCCAGAGAAGCCCTGTAGTGGTTTGTCCCTCCGTAAATATGTGTGGTCATGTCTTATGCTTTATTTACTTCCAACCATCTAACATTAAACAATGAGATCCACAAACAGTACAGGGCAATACTGCACTCAAAACTAAGTACTGAGCAGAACTTTTTCCTTATCTCAAAAGAGGAGAGGGAATAACAAAAATTCATAAAAATTACTTTTATGAAAAAATAGCCAGCCTCACTACTAGTCACAGTAATGAAACACGTGCCTAACCTTTCAAAATGGAAACGAAAAGGTCAGGATCACACAGCAGTTGTTCTGATAATGCTGATTCACACGTGAGGGGAACGGAGCTTAAAACAGGAAAAACTGAATACAGAGAACATTTCACAACTGACAAATATGTGAACATGCTGTGATCACAGATACATGGTGTACTTGTCATTGTCTTCTTGTACAATACATTCTCACAGTAGGGTAGAAAGTAAAGAAATGCTCCATTATAGTAGAGTCCTGAAACAACACGTCCTCTTCCAAGACAGAAATATGCCCACAGAAAGCAGAAGAGTTTAGGACGCCATCAAGAGACTTAAAACCTACAACAACAAAAAAAAGGCGGAAGCAGTTGGAAATTGAGTGGGTATGTCATTCTGAGTTTGTATAAAGGTCTTACAGTAACTAATCACAAAACAGTCTTTACTGCTGGAGCACTCTCTAGACATTACAGCAGGCACACATACGTGAGTGGGATGGAGGCTTTTTCGGGGGGGAGAGGCTCTAAAACACAGATCAATACATGCATAATGCTGGTTAACTTCTCACACATGAGTAAATATACACTCTTTTACAAGACAAGATTTACTTGAGGAACAAATAGGAAACGCAATTAAGTCAATCTAAACCATGATCAGTGTAGAACACCCTCAATGAAGGTTCCCTGATTATAAGGTTTCTTTAATTTTTCTTCCTTTCACACATTTACAGCAGTCTTTGAATCAAGTCCATGCAGAGCAGACTTATACCTAGCACACCATGACAATACATGCAAGCATCACACACAGCACATTTTGGTGGAAAAAAAAACCCCTTCTAATTTAATTTGTCAGAAAGTAATGCTACAATTTTTTAAAAATAATATCATCAGCCAATTCCACGAAGATAGATTTCCTTGCAATGGAGATGGAAACAATAATCAAGTATCAAGTGAGGGAAGAAGGTGAGGAATTGTGATTGATAAATGGCGCACAGACATTATCATTTGGAAAGAATGTCGCTGTAAAAGGACAGAACAAACAAACAAACAAAATTGAGGGAGGTATGGGGAAGAAAAACAAGTCAAAGACATGTCGTGAGCTTAGTTTTTCTTTTCCACAAAAACACAGCTAGGGAAAGTGGCATGTTCACTTCCTGCAGTTTTCACACCTGCAACTCCTTCAAACATTTGTAATACAAAAACAAGCTATTGTTAAAACTTGTTACAAAACTGAAAAAAGGAAGAAAAAAAATTGGGAAAGGTTATTCTGTGCAAATTCGCAATCATATCATGATTTGAAGCAGATGCTTACAACACATCCTATTCAATATCAGACCCAGTTACAGATATAAGAAAATGATATTCAACATTGTAGCTATGGTACCCAGTTGGGCAGGTGCTTGTTCTGGAAGATGAGAGCAAACATTATCAAAATGAGGAAGCGGTCTGGACATTCTCTTGCATGAGAGTTGAACATTACAACTTGGGATAATTATTATACAGGGTTAATGCACATTTGAGCTAGCTAGAGCCAAAAAAAATCAGAGACACAATCCTTTGCACTTCAGCACATAGAGCATCGCACAAAAATTTCACACTACATCAGCATTGCATGACTGTAGAATGAGCGTTTCTCTCTTCTTCCTGAACTCAAAATTGGTATTCTCTTCAAGCTATTTACTAGTGTATTCAGGAAGTATTAAGTGTGGAGAGTCAAACTTATAGTGCACAATTTCAGTAGAAGCCAAAAACCTTAAAATACATCATTAGTCAACATCTCAAACTTTCTATCATCAACCTCCACTATTGCAAACAATTGTTCATATGTTCAAAATGCACTTATACCTTCACTTCTAAAGAACAGAAGTTTAAACCATTCATATACAGACATGTTTGTCAATATACTCTCTCTCTCTTGCTCTTTATCACACACAAACTCTCTCTCTCTCTCTCTCTCACACACACACACACACACACACACACACACACACACACACACACACACACACTACCCTCCAGGAGACAGCGGTGAAAGAGTTGAGCCCATCATGACACAACGGGCCCTGGAGCGGTGCGGTGTCTGTCTGTCTGTCTGTGCCTCAGTGGAGTCATCCGCTCTGCACAGTGCTGAGACATGTAGCTGTCAGTACAACGGAAAGAGGAGGCAAATCCCATGCGGAACAGCACACGCTATAACGTTTTGGCTTGCTTTAACAACTCCTCCACAAATCTCTGTAACGAGGAAGAGAAAATAAAAATAAAGATTAATTTTTGTTTTGTTTTAATTTTTGTAGTTACGAGTTGTTTTTATTTAATAAAGATGTTTTTATGCCATTAACATAATTTTGCATATATAGGAGGTGGGTTCCAACCTTACTTCTCAGGGCTAACCCAGGCTGAGACAAATACAACATCCTCGTAAAAAGACCCCAGATTGAGAAGCTCAATAGAAATTCTTCCCAATTGGGAATCAAACTTGGGTCTCCAGTGTGGACTGTGAAATTAGTTTAGTTTTAGTAAGAGTTTTACGGCACTTGCAACACAATAAGGTCATATAAGTGCCGAAGATTAGAGGTGTTACAAGAGAGTAACTAACATAAAAAAGGAGGAGAGATCAGGACGATAGATGTTTGCTAGGAAAGAAGGAGAAAACCACACCACAGCACCCGCCAACCCACAGACAGTGAAATGCCCAACCACTACATCACAGACGCTGGTAAAAAGATTAATCAAACACAATATAAAGGATAAATGTTCTTTTCATTAGAAACCAAAAACAGAGATGAGAAACTTTCACTGTATAGTAACAACTGCCACTGCACTGGCAATTTGTAACAGAATCCGTCAAAGTATGCAAGAAAGAGGACCTCAAAATTTGGAGTCCATAACAGATCCAATCAAGCCAAGCAGACGGAAATCCTTGAAAACACCCAAGAAAACCAATTTTCAAGAATGTTCCAATGGGAATTGGAGCCAGGTTCATTAGCATCATGGCCCAGCATGGTGCCAACAAAGCTAACCACCTGCCCTTGCAGCTGGGTCAAAAGAAATTGTCACAATTTTTCAATGAGGTGAATTTTCCTTTCTTTTTTTTTTTAAATTCTCAATTGTAACAAGTTCATCTATATCTAACACCTTACTGAGTTCATGACTATATGAATTCCAAGACTCATGTTTTAGTTAGTGTTTTACAGTACTTGCAACACAATACAGTCATATAAGTGCCCAAATTTTGAGGTGTTTCAAGAGAGTAACAAACACAAAAAAGGGGATGGGGAGAATAGGACAATAGATGGTTAATAAGAAGCAAGGAGCAAATCACACCCAAGCAGGCGCTAATCTCCCACTTCAAGGACCCAGAGGGCAATGGGTCAGGATACAGTGCACAAAACAAAGACTTTTTGGGGAGAAAATGTACAACGCTGTCCACGTGGTCCCATCACATTACAATATCAAACAAAAGTTGCAACAAAGAAAGTGGAGCTCAGGGAAACGTGATATATTTACTTCTCACAGGTATATACAAAACACAAATTGTTATACATGTGCAGATTTTATTTATTCTATTCCTTTTTTTTTTTTA
>NW_004797541.1:265238-266056 GCF_000002075.1 Aplysia californica | reverse complement strand
GTCCCCTATAACGCTCTAATTCTATCATCAAAAATTGCGTGAAAAGCACAGTAATACTTACGTTCACATCATCCTGAGACTGCCTGGCATCTTGTAACTGTTCCTGAAAGAAAGAAAAAAAAAGAAAAACATGAGGAGGAGATTCAGGACGTCAAGAGCGATTTAACTCAAAACGGACGCATTTGGGCAGGAAAACAGATTAAGAAAAACAAGTCCGAGTAAAAAGAAGAGACGGGGAAATATCGGAAAGGGAGGGGAGCCGGAGGAAGAGGAAGAGATGGAGGGAAATGATTACTCACACCCACCCACCCACACACAGACACACACACACACCCATACCCCATACACACACACACACACACATACACACACACACACAGAGCTTTCTATGTGGGCCACCCCAGGTGGATTTAACACCTTCCCGATCTCCCCAATGGCAATCCCCATCATAAGAAACTCACTGGAAGCCTAACGGTAAACTGTAACATTTACATGTCCTAGTTCTTCACCTCAGTCTAAAAACGAACACCTCACACCCCCTCCCCCCTTTTTTTTCAATAGACTTATTTCCAGACTGAACAAAGTACCGCTCTATCACAATGTAGAAAAACAAAGTAACCCTGCTCGTGTCAAATTTTGTCTTGACATAAATTTGCAAATGCAATTTGCAACAGGAATATAGTATCGCTAGATATCCCCCCCCCCCCCTCTTTTGCACAAACACACAGGGTCTGTAGTGTTCCTTGTGAGAGGCAAATCAACAATAAATGTACCATTGAAATAGAAAAATAGTAACAAATGCTGGCAACGACGGTGTG
>NW_004797541.1:263325-264965 GCF_000002075.1 Aplysia californica | reverse complement strand
ATCATAACTGGGATTATAACCAAATATGCACGCCTGGTCGACAAGCAACTTACTGCACTTAGATCTAATGCTTTTCATGCAAGGTCGGCAAAGCGAACAGGAATTTTTCAAATTGTTAGACGTTCACGGTGACTTAACTTTGTTATTTTTTATTTTATTTTATTTATTTATTTATTTTTGTTGCTCAGAAATATTCTTTTGAAAATCTAATCTCAACATCTCTCTGCAAGGCGAGGCAAAACGTGAATACCCTTAACGCACTGGGAAGAGACTCCCAGGTTATTTAAGTTTCTGAACAGCAGGATTTGTCGCTCTTTGCCGTTTATTCCGAGAGACAGTATGACCTATTTCTGGTCGACGGGTGGAAAAATATCTACTCGAGCCGTTCATTCAGAACTTCTTCTACGCACACCCGGGGTCTCCATATTCCGTGTGGCTACAGATGGGTCTGCGTGACATCGAGCGCGAAAGACGCTTTTAACGTATATTTTATTTATTTATTTTGGGGTGGGGGGGATGCTCAAGTAGACGTTAATAAAAAAAACTGCTTACTTGCATGTCCTCAAAATGACAGTCACCATGCTTTAGTTTTTGTAAGAGTTTTACGGCACTTGCAACACAATAAGGTCATATAAGTACCGAAGATTAGGTGTTATAAGAGAGTAACAAAAAAAAAAGAGAGGAAAAAAAAGAAGAAGAAGAAGTAGGGGAGAAAAGGACATGTGTCATGGGAAAGAAGGAGCATACCACACCAGAACACCCGTCAACCACCCACAGTCACTATACTGAGAAACAAGCAAGGCGGATTGAAAGAATAAAAAAACAGGGAGAGAAAAGAAGTAGGGCCTCCAAAGGCATCCCCCCAAACACCCGCGAGGTACATTCACGTACAGCACGTGTAGTACAAATTCTTCCACTGAGCTCCCAACTCTTGAATAATTTATATACATTGTATATAGATATATACTACTTGATCACAAAAACTGTGGTAACACTTCGACATCCATTTCCCCTCCCATGACAATAATATTATAGTAGAATAATAATTTCTTTCTGTCCGACCCCAATGCACGGAAGCGTGCCCCGAGAGAACAACCACTGTTATGGACACTGCACAGTACGTAAGTTACGGCCACAGAGTTGTACCCACCCATAAACAACAGCCCTCACTTTCCCACACAGTTTCTTCCCTACCTTTGTCTAAATGAAACATACAGTCAAACCTGCTCTAACGGCCACATGTCCAAGACAATCACCTGTACAAACAACCACTTCCCAATTTACCTATGCGTTTTTAAAACTACATGTATATTATATTGACACTGTTCCAGACATCCACATGTCTAAGAAAAAAACTTTTATCCTCGACAATATGGGTGGTCGTCTTGGACAGTACGCAAACACAAAAAATTATGTTCGTTTAGTGTTACAGTTTGAAGGTCAACGCTTGGAACAGCCACAGGGATGACTAGCGGAGCGGGGTACGCGGTGTTGGGGATAGACATGGAAGGGGGGAGGGTGAGGAGGGATGGAGGAGAGACAGACGGACAGAGATAAACAGTGAGAGGGGGCGGGAGAGGGAAGAACAGAGGGAGAAATGAAAGAGAGAGAGAGAGAGAGAGAGAGAGAGAGAGAGAGAG
>NW_004797541.1:261339-263079 GCF_000002075.1 Aplysia californica | reverse complement strand
GGGGGGGGCGAACCGATACACGGAAGGAAAGCAGTATGACTTACGACCGGTACCCAGTAATAACACGGGCGCCGTTTGGTTAGAGAAACATCCCCTCCTTATTTATGTGGACTCGCGAGAAGCACAAAGACCAAACCGTGGCCATTTAGTGCGGAAGGAAGAGCGAGACGAGGGTCGACATAATAAATAACAGACGGATGTTAGATAAATAGGACCAGTGAGCATTTCTCTCTAACCACTCAACAATACATTATAGTAATGTGAATCTGCAAGTATCTGTTTTGTTTTTGTAAGTGTTTTACTGCATAAGGTCACATTCAGCGCCAGAAGATTAGAAGTGTTACAAGAGAGTAACAAACAAAAAAGAAGAAGAAGGGGAGATAAGGATGATAGATGTTTCACAGGAAAGAAGAAGCAAACCACACCAGAGCACCCGCCAACCCCCCACTGCCAGTATCTGTGCACGGGACCTGGGAAAGTTCGCGGTTAGTTGCCCGGCTTTCAGACACGACACACGGGCCCAAACGCCAAGCAACATGTACGTAATTGTGCCAGCTGTTCTCCCATGTGCGATATGCGTGTGTGCGTGCTTGCTGTACTCACACCACACAGGCACCTGCTCTTTCTCTCTGACTCCGAGCCGCCGCAAGCCTGCCTGGACTTTGGATGCCATGGTTACACGCACGTTACACACACGGGCTATGTGCAGGTGGTGGCTGATGATACATGATGTATGGAACATTACGGTTCCCTTTGCTTATATGTTTATGAACGGAGATGAGGAGAAGATGATAATATAATATATAAGCTAACATAGTCATGGTTTGGGGAACGTACGGCAGAGCGTTTCGTTCAACTTTAGTAAACACAAAACAATGAAGTAATAACCCAAGACAGAAGATACAGAATATGTGTATGAAGATACACAAAACAATGAAGTAATAACCCAAGACAGAAGATACAGAATATGTGTATGAAGATAAACAGTTCTTGGTTTCTTGGTCAAATTAAATAGATCTCAGCCTTGTGTGGGTTTTTTCCACAGTAAGCAGAGTACCACTGGAAAGAAAAGGTAACAGAAAAAAAGAAACAAATGCTAGCATAAAAAGCCATGCATTTATATACATATACACATGTACACACAAGTACACACATGGCAATAAAGAAGACAAACAGAACAACAACAACAATACCAACAACAACAAAAACAACAAAGTCTCAGTCGAGAGATGGTCCGGGAAGGAAACGTTAACATTCTGTTGTTGCACGCGTTGCATATCTATCTATCCATCTATCTCTATCTATGACGACGTCCCAGGCTCGCGGGCGTCTAGCGTGAAGGTTAAGTGCATGGCTGACACGGCCAACTGTCCGGGGAGGGAGCGGGTGAGAGGTCAAGCCGTGAGTGGAGCACAGTATGGAACCGCAGAGGGGAGTCGGTGCACACCGCTCAACTGGAAGATCCTGCTCTTCCCACTCATCATACTCACAGAGCAGAGCATTCCGTGGGGTTAGAGGACGGAGAGAAGGGAATAATAAAGGAAGATTAAGAGCGGGGAAGGGGATCGGGATAGGACACGACGAATGGACCGGTGGAATGTCCGCGCATGGGAGTAGCATGTTAAGAATACATGTATATATGTTTACATTAGAGGAAGAGAAAGTGCTTTTTCACGTGAGCGTGATCTTCAGTGAAAAGCAAACACATGCGCAGGCCCGCAAGTGTGTGTGTGTGTGTGT
>NW_004797541.1:258102-259229 GCF_000002075.1 Aplysia californica | reverse complement strand
GGTGTTGAACGGCATCTCGAATATAAATGAAGAAACATGGCGTGGTCCTTTCTCTTATAATAGCCGTAAGGGAGGCGTGAAGTCCACACTTTTGTCACGCCTTTAAGTGGGTGGAGCCGCCTTTGGATGATCAAAGTTCTTTCCTCTCCCTCTATAGCGTCAATGTTTTTGTTTTGTTTTGTTTTTTAAAATTAAATACGTCTGCCTCGCTTCATCTTCTTGAGCCGAAAGGCCATTATTGTGTCAATCAATATGTTTCCCCCATCAACACACAAATGAAAAACAAACAGATAGCCGGTCTTCAACACTTAAAAGCTGGTAGGTGGGCGTTTCTTTATCGTTTGTCTCATTTTATTCGGGGTTTTTTCTTTGTTCGTTGCAATTCTTTAAACTAAAAAAAAAACTATGCTTAAAAAACCATGTCTCTTCCATCCACCTTCGATATGATGAGTGCCAAGTGGGGTGGAGGAGCAGCGGAATACGTTATCGCGGGGTAGATACGTGAATGAACGTGGTTATGTGTCATATTCAGAAACACTTTATTGTTCCCAGTCGGCCTTTTGTCAACTCTCTCGTGTTTTCAACTCTTTTGAAATCTGTGCCAGTCGCATCAAAGACAAAGTTATTATCCAGTAATCCTGGAACTCCTGTGACGGAAAATCAGTCGATCGGGTAAAGGCACGCAGGCAGCTATCCGAAATACTTCCAATGTCGCAGAATCTGCATTACGTAGACGCTTAATCTGTCCGGGATTTCCCCAGCCGAAACCGATCAGGCATAACCCGATTTGGTCTCCCAAACGTGTTTCTTTTTCGGTCCCTCTGTTGAATCCGACTTAACTTTTAGTAAGCGTTTTACTGCACTTGCAACAAAACATGTCATATAAGTGTCAAAGATTAGAAGCGTTACTCGAAAGTAACAAATACTGAAAAGAAAGGGTAGAGATAATGTTTTATGTTTTAGTAGAGGGTTTTTTCGGCGCTCGCAACTGCATAATGTCATATGAGCGCCAAGGGGTGGATGTCAACAGAAAAGTCTTTACAGTGCATCAGACTTACTCTGCTCTTCTCTTTAGCTTCAACAGCACAAAGTCTGCTTCGACTATCAAGGTACCCCGGTTATACCGG
>NW_004797541.1:255529-257776 GCF_000002075.1 Aplysia californica | reverse complement strand
CATGGTGTAGAGAGAAGGACGACAAATTAATGTTCGAAAGAAAAGAAGGAGCAAACCACACTAAAGCACTCGCCTACCACCCGCACTTGCAATTCACAGGGAAAAGACTTTCAAGAAATTAAATCTTTCGCTTCTTCTCTATATATAATATAATCTCAATTCAGATACGTATACGATACGTTACTTCCATAAAAAGACGTAGAGTGAGTGTAAACAACCGCTGACTGTAGCGATCATGAAAAGTGGGGCACGTTGCCTTGTTCTGGAATCTATTGAGGTAAGTTTTACTCCAGTGAGGCATCCGTGTTCATATTTGGATCACGTTAGTTCGAGCAAATAGAAGCACATCGACACAATGATTGTCATTCAGCGCTAGAAATTAAAAGCAAGGCCCAATAGACCGATATCAGAGAAAAAAGGAGGGGGCGGGGTTTAAGAAGTAGGATCTACAAGTGCAGTGACACCCTCCAACCACCTTCTCACACTTGGGTCATGACTCTGAACTATCGCTATAATTAAACACACAACAACAACAACACTCTCAACAACAATGAGTAAAACAACAGCAACAAAAACGATGTGAGCATCAACAAGTATAAAAACAAAACAAAGAAGACAGTGACAAACACAACCCCAGCTGAAAGTGTAATTGCTGTTTACTGACGATGACGAGTTAGTAGGACAACAGTCATGCCGTGCAAGGTTTAGTTCGGTGTGTCTTCGCGGACCATTTAGCACGACAATGACCATGTCTCGGCACGATTAGACTTCAACAACTATAACACAGACAAAGAAAAGATTAACCACATCACATGATCAAATAACATAATAACAATGTATTTTCGAAACCATGGTTCTCGAGCACTCCAGGGTTGCTTCCTATGAAGATTACTCGATGTACAAAAGCTACCCCCCCCCCTTTTTTTTCATATTCTTTCTCTCTCCTCTTTTTTCCTCTGGCCCCATTTTAAGGCTAAAGCTCTCTTCTACTTCAAAGTACGATAAAAATAAAGCAGAAGCTCACAAACGATTTGAAACGTTGTGCCTATTAAGAAATAATTCATAGACACTAAAAAGTACTCCCCTGGGGCAGATTTAAGTGGTTTGAGTACTGCCACTAACTTTTCGAAGACACGCTCAGCAAAAAGACCACTGACAGGTCTGTACGATAGGCGTTGCTAGAGGATTCCGGTATTTTCACTAAACGAGGTCTCAGACTTCAGAGTTTGAGTCAAGAGATTACAGATTTCGCTGACGTATGACGTCAGAAGCCATATCAAAAAGGAATTACGTTTCACTTATTTCAAGAATCAATAAATAATTTGCACGCGCTCCATAACTTTGCGCTATTTTCTGTTCATTAATAACTTACCATGCAGGCACCTATCAGTTTTATTTATGAGGTATTGGCTGGAAACGTAATAGATTTACGAAGACAAAAACTGGACTAAAAAAACTCTGATCGTAAATTCATGGAAAAAGTTTGCGCCTTCATCGACTTAAATCTAATGCTTCGAATCAGCCTGTCAGGGATAAGCTAAATAGTGTTGGTGGCCATACCCCAGAGAAAAAGGAGACACTCGACAAAAAGAGACTTCCTTGTGCAGGAACCGAACTTAACGTCTTTTTGCGTGCGGCGGTGTAGAGCCTAACCAATACCCCATGGACTGGTGGTACGGATATTCTTTTGCCTATTTCAAAAGACCATTCCAGCTCATGCCGTACAGCAGTATGACATAGTATCCCACTGCTGCACCAGTCAGAGAACGGCTTACAGCAATAGGACATAGTATCTCACTGCTGCATCAGTCAGAGATCACACCATGGTATTGACGTACGCACACTTGCGTCAGCGCCCTCAACAAAGTGGAATCAGGAAGCTACGGGCTGCACCGACCCTTGTCCAGTTGCTAGACTCCGAGGCGGGAAACTCGATCTGCCACTTGGCACACGACACGTGCTGTCGTCCTGGCGAGGATAGTGCTCGCACTTGCCTAGACAAACAACACGCCATTCAGAGGAGCCAGACTGGTATAATATTATAATAGCTCTTTACCTTATAAACAGAAACCATTTTGTTATTTTTGCTGAGCAAGGCACTCTGATTTACTGTCCGTTTCTTACGCTAGCAAGGGTTTCTTTTTGTTTTAGTAGAGGTTTTACGGCGCTCGCAACAAGAGTTTACTTACTTAATCCTTTGATAGATTTGTCAAACTAACAGTGACAACGAAAAGGGGTTGGGGGGGG
>NW_004797541.1:251161-253436 GCF_000002075.1 Aplysia californica | reverse complement strand
GGGGGGAGTGGGGGGACAAAAGTTGAACGCATACACGGCTGTCAATTCAGAGCCGCTAAGTATACCGGAAGCTGACCAGCTGTGCCTGCCAAATGAGTGTCTGTGGAGGCTGGAATCCAGGATGCAACCGAAGAAGGTATTTCGAGGGACTGAAAGTTTCAGGTCCACAGCATTAACAGCTTGTTTGTTGTTTGTTGTTTTCTTTTTGTTTTTGTTGTTTTGTTGCTTGTTTGTTTCTTTGTTTGCTTTTTGGTTGGTTTGTTGTTGTTGTTGTCTTTTTGTTGTTTTTGTTTGTTGGTTGGTTTTAGATAATCTATTTCGTAGCTTCTATGGCTTTACGATCCACCTTTTTATCCACTTTTCACCTTTTTAAAATTAATAGCAAAGGAACAAAACACAAAAACTGGGCGGCTACGGTTGATACTCGGTTATCCACGGGATTTCCACTCATTCACGATGCGCTACAATAATTCTGACCAGAAATAAATATTTGGGTTTGGCAGCGCAGATGCGAGTTTTTGAGGCGGTGAAACAAGCGAACACACGCCCTTTTCTATTTCTTTCTCCTTTTAAAAAGTTTTTTTTCTTTCTCTTTTCTTTTTTTTTTGGGGGGGGGTGTTTAACAATTTTCCATGCCATATAACACAACGAAGATCATTATCGTCGATGCCTTTCTCACCCAGGATCCGGGCTATGGGCCACGAACACACACTCTCCACAATTCCCTGTCCCCGCGGACAACGAGAATACTTGAACGTTAAAGTACAAAGAACAGTGAACAGGGAGCCGCATCGGGAATGAAAGGAGCAAGCATACAAGCACGCGCCCTTGATAGATTTCTTTCTTCTTCTTTTTTTCTTTAATGATCGGCGTTCTTTCGCAACAATCGCCGCAAGACGCTGATTATAACGCCCATTTGTCCGAAGCTAACACAGTTCGAGCCACCTCTAATGTTATGGGCTTCCGCTTCTATTCATCCACGAACACTTTCAGTTTCCATTTTTACCCGTCTGTTCATTTTTCGAGTAAAAACCCCTCCCTCTCATCCCCAACACAAACAGAAAAATAATAACACGAGGGAGGAGAGAAACCCCCGCCTTCGCCGTGTGTCTGTATGGTGTTTGTTGGTTGTTCTTTTTGTTTTTTCGAGGGGAAGGGGGGTAGTTTGCTGGGTGTGTGTGTGTGTGTGTGTGTCGTGAGTGTGAGTGTGTGTGTGTGTGTGTGTCGTGTGTGTTTGTGTGTGTGTGTGTGTGTGCGTGTGCGTGCGTGTGTGTGTGTGCGTGCGTGTGTGTATGTGTGTGCGCGCGCGCGTGTGTGATGAGAGAAAGAGACAAGACAGACAGTCAGACAGAAAAACAGATAGATAGACAGTGTGTATGTGTGTCTATCTATGGGCTCCCGCGTATATGTCCCCTTTTCAGCCTACGTCGCGCTCTGATGACTAAGCAGCCTGTAGATTTGCTATCTGTAGAGCAGGGCGTGTAGTGCACATTGACATGGTCTAGACAGACAAAAGGTACTTTGTTGTCCCCTGATGAGCCGGTCTCTTTCCCGGTGGTTATTTACATTGAAAGAGCCCCTGAGTACCCAGCTGACGCAACAATCTTCTTCATAATGTGCCTTTTCACTAGAAAAATCATGAAATCATCTCATCCCCATCGACCGTGTTGTCGGGGTTCTATCAGATGGGGTTTCCATGTTTAATCCAGCTCGCTGTGTAATGAATATTCTCCTGACCCCACCCCACTCCCACCCCAACGCCCAACCACATTACCACCATCCCAAACGCACATGCACGCGCGCACACACACACACACAAGCCTGCATACGACACGCCCGCCCTTGTGCTGCACTTTGTAACAAATGATTCTGTTCGCGCTACATGAAATGACGGCTTTGACTTGCAGCCCGTGCACGCGTGTGTGGATCTTCAAGTGAACTGAATGAACGACACCCTTGTTAAATTTCTCGATTTCACCCAAGCGTTCCTGGCATTTTAAAAAAAAGTTAAAATATGAAGAAATGATAGGTAGAAAATCGTTGTCAAATATAAAACGCCCTTGGAACAGCCTGATACAAATGGTGATAACGATAAAGGAGTTGTGCACATTTTTTACGTTATAACATTTTATTTTATTTTTCCATTGAGATGTGTTGTGCATTCCAGTTCGCTGCACTTCAAAGCCACAAAAAATGTATTTTCATTTCTAAAAGAAAAAAGGAAACAAAAATGTTATACATGCACTGTGTGTGCCCAATCAATGCCTGCATATGT
>NW_004797541.1:248489-250297 GCF_000002075.1 Aplysia californica | reverse complement strand
CCTCCTTTTCATTCTTTTTTCTTGTGGTATTCTGATACGTGTGTCAGCAACGGTTGACTATATCGCACCTGTATCTTTTGAGCTCATAATACCACCCAGATGCTTGGGAGGACTGCGTATATTTCTCACGGGAAAAATCGAAAATGTTAAACGAAGACGGCGATTTAGATGGATGAACCCTGATACGTGTTTCTTAGAAGACCCGTCCACCGTGCATGTACGATTGTGAGCAGGGGTTACGTCCCTTTCAACACAGTAAGACCATCAAACAAAATATCCAACTTAACGTCAAATTCCGATGGACCGACTTTGATTAGTGCACAACAGCAACAATAACTTGGCGAATAACCAAAGCCTGCGACTTATTCTTTTTGGTGTGTGTGGTTTGGGGAGAGACCTTTGAAACGGGTAAATATTCACATTGATAAAATTGGAAAAAAGGACAACTGAACCAAAAAGACACCGACAGTGTTATGTCGCATTTGCTCAGCATGATTCCAACAACTAGTCAATATTGGCCATGGAAGATCTCCCCTGCTCCATACTATAGAATAAAACAGTTCCAGTGGTACTTGTATTTTAATCATTGGAAGAGTTTTGTGAACCCAGTCATTTCAGCATAACATGAAACAATCTGAGCAATTGGAGTGTCCATTTTTCAGAGCCCTGATGAAAAAAAACCCACACACCCAAAAACAAACGTCAGTTGCGAAACACAGCGAAAAACTTCGAAGAAATGAGTGCCACCCTCCGCCACAAACATCACAGTCCCTTACGTAGGATGTGAGTTCGACTCTCACAAGAAAAGTTATTTCTTTGAGTACATGTGCTTTTATTTCCTTGCTGGGATACTGTATCTCACTCAGTCAGGGTCGAAACGGTTCACTTTTTAAATGCTCCAAATAACGTTGGTTTTGGGGAGGGGAGGGGGAGCGGAAAATATATACAATTATAGTCCGAACTCACTCAACCGACATTCACTCACACACATGAGTGAATTCGAGAAAAGCCAAGGGCTCAACGGCCGTCGACATTACATCAGGGTCAGGAGACGGTGGGGACTATTTATTTCCCGTCACCCGTACCCAGGTATCGTTATAACTGACAGCGTATTAAGTGATACCCACCACTGGCATTCTACCCGTCACAAAGTGTATTATCCCACAGTTTGACGCACGACTGGCGTCCAATGAGACAACAAGTACCACCACAAGTGAGGCGTGCCACTCTACCATAAAAGGCTCCAAACCAGAGCAAGGCACACGGAGAACATCTCGTCATACAAAACACAAAACACATTTTGAAAAATCACATAATCCCCCGTAGAGGGTCCTCGTTCCAGGGGGTCATCTCGGAGGACTATGAAAAAAAAAAATCTACCGCAGCGAGACAAGTTCAATGCACCCAGTCATCTGCGAAAGTCTCCAGGCGGGGCATTCATACGATGAAGACTATCTGCTGAGATAGGACCCGTTTTAACCGCTGAGGATTGAAATCTAGCACGACCCTTGGGTCCACGTAGGCTAGGGCTTTCTCGTGAGTATATACACTCTTTTTCAATATGACCACGAGGCTTTAACCCCAGGAATGATATTATAGCACAGCCCACACATACGTACTTAATCAAACAAAACGGGGGTTGGGGTGGTGAGATTGGTGTGTAAGAATTTCGCATGGTCGCATTTGTACCTTCGCCACTATAGCAAAAGAAAGAAGGAATATGAGAAACATCAATAATGGAATAAATGAGTAAATGACACAATATGTCACACACACACACACACACACACACACACACACACAGACAT
>NW_004797541.1:242878-244777 GCF_000002075.1 Aplysia californica | reverse complement strand
GGGTGGGCGGGGCTGTGAAAGACAGGGGTAAATTGACTCGACCTACCTACTGACTGATCCAGATAAGATAAAGATACCAAAGCATACGAGATGAGTCGAATATAATAAAGGAATTGGGTATGTGAGACATTTCCATTCGGAATAAATCGTGATCGGAGCTCAACAAAGGATCACCTTGGTCTGCTTAATATTTAATATGACTTAGCACGAAATAGAGCATTGTGGTACCCCAAATCGGTCAGTCACGACTCCAAAGACTCAGACACCAGAGATAGTTCCTTACCGCCAAGATAGCAGTTTTCTGAGCTACCAGCAATAATGTTTCTACATGCTCCCCTCACTAGAAGGCCTACGCCCACTTGACTGCTAACACACAATTCCCCTTCTTGGCCGAACGACACAAGGCATGTATTGAGGCTTCGCGCAGCCAGATAAAGGTGGTACAGGTGGTACAGACATGCCACTGTTGCTGGGTAGTAATAAGAAGTAGTCTTTGGAGGAATGACGAGAAAAACAAAATACCTCAAAACAAAACAAAAACCAAAAAATCTTCGACCTTTCCCAGGAATTGAAAGAGACAATAATAACTTTGAAGAGACTTTTTAAGTAGGAGTGGATCGTGCACGACGTTAAGTGCTAACCAGCCCACATTCCACCCAATCAGTGACAATTTCGCACTATTATAGAACGTGACACCCACGGCAGACGGACACGCCTGGCTTCCTGTCTCGATCACGCTACAAACACACAATGCTTCTGAGGACGTCACGCTAATGGAAATACACGCCACATTTCCACAATCAGATTAAAGGATGCAGGCACAAATGAATGGAAAAAAAGAACAGCCAGGCAGACAAACAAGTAGAACAGGCAAGTAGACACAACTAGAAGAGGCAGAAACTGGGCAGGTCGGTACGTTAACAGCCAGACTTTGGGCAGGAAGGGAAGAATACAGTGTCCTCGAAAAAATAAAAATAAATAAAGAATCGAACTCGGGACTCCAGTGGGCAACTAATAAGCGCCTAACCGCCATCCCATAGACGCTAGTGCTTCTATGAATATAGATTCTTATAAAATAAAAAATAAAAATATAACCCGAGCGAGTAGACGACAAAATAGCTCCCATAAATGAACAGATAAGACACGACAGCCTGAAGACCACACAAGTGTCCCTTTATTTGAGCGTTGATAAAAAGCACACCCGAGAACCCACCAATCACAATCTGTGATGCGGTGCACACGACATCACGTACAAAAACGTATTGACAATCTGGATTCGTGAATGTGCCCCCCCCCCTTTTTTTTTCCCCCCCACATTTTACTTCAAAAACACGAAACCCTACACGACTGATTAAAAATAACATTCGTGTCTTTTGGAGAGGAAAAAAAAGAGGTGGAAAAAAAAGGAAATCTTAACCCTGGACGACGTGTAAGAAAACAGAAAGTCGACCAACCACTGACACTCAAAGATATTGAGGGTTTGAGCCGCACACGAGGTGAACAAGCAAGTCAACCGGATGTACACATGATATGCTCCGTGGTGCGTGGCCAGCGCAGTGAAACGAAGCAAGACAAGAAAGAAAGTCGTGACCTGTCCGTAATCCGCAAGTCCGGAACCATGGCCAAAGAAATAGTGAACACTTGTCTCCAAGAAAGGCAGGCGGGCGAAATAGCGCCCTATTTCTAGTTCTTGAAACGAACGCAGCGCGCGAACATTGGAGTCCATCCAGTCAGCTTAAAAAAATAGCTCCTCTATGACTATTACCCCAAGCCGGATCTTTGCTAACATAACTATAGGTACTATATTATGTGGATACTACAGTTACAAGAAAATTAATTGAGTCAGGGAGCGGACCACGTTTGTGTGAGTGTGTGTGTGTGTGTGTGTGTGTGTGTGTG
>NW_004797541.1:239045-240814 GCF_000002075.1 Aplysia californica | reverse complement strand
CACACAAAAGGGCACGAATGAATCACGTGTGGCTTGAAAAAAATTTATTAAAAAAAAACCAACAAAAAACTAAGAATGTCGACTTGTCTTTTATCTCCACAGAAAGGGTTGGTGTCAGATGGTTTCGTCATTAAATTTAACAATCAAACGAAGTGAAAGTTCAAGAGCCAGACAAATGACGTGTTGGGGCTTTAAAAAATCTATAAATCCCCGACAAAGAGGCTCAATTATAAAGTTATTACAATACTCGAAACTCTATAATTCTTTCATTCTAAAAGAAAACTATTTTCATTTTTTTAAAATATATGACCACAGAAAATAAGACTCTTAACCTGTTTTAAGAGCGCACTTTTTCTTTTTTTCTCTGTACTTTATCCCACTGCTTCATTAGTCTTTACGAATCATCCTAGTTCCTGAGCAGTTAAAAGTAATCATATGATTATGGAGAAGGGTAAATAATGTACATTTTGTATTCTATACCGCTGAACTTATCCAAGACGACCATTCAGTGCCGAGGAGAAAAGCGGTTCTCTTGGATACTGTTATTACAATAGAGAAGAAAACCCAAGGAGGAAGTGAGAAATTGTCGTTTATACAGAAGGTTAGCCTGACGGGTGGTCGTAAGAGCAGGTTCGCACACACATTCATTCGTTCTCGGGGAGACTGAGCAAACTCGTGTAGAAATATAAAACAATAACATTGTTTTGGTGAGTGACAAAGTTTCACTTAGATTTACACAAGTAGGAAGTAAGTTATGCGGTTTGTCCACGTCATTCATCTTCTCGTGATATACATAAAAAAATAAATATAAAACAACAACAAAACAACATAATAATAATCCTGATTAACAAAGACCAGGGGAAAGAAATCATATGCATTCTAAACGTATGTGTTTATTTTACACACAGCCAAACTGCTTCAGCAGCCACGTATCAAAAGGAAATCACTTGTACAAACGACCACACCCCGCTTAACCCATTGCGTTCTTTTTTTTTTCGATTATGATTTTGCTTTTTTCGGGAAAGGAGGGGGAGGGGCTGACATTATGCCACTGTCCGACACGTTCACTTGTCCACGACAACCTCATCTCTCTTCGAAAAGGGCGGCCGTCTCAGACAATCTTGACAACAGTGTTTATTTGACAGTTGATTTTTTAGTTTTAGTAAGAGTTTTATGGCACTTGCAACGCAATAAGGTCATATAAGTGCCGAAGATCAAAGGTGTTACAAGAGAGTAACAAACACAAAAAAGAAGGAGGAGAGATCAGGACAATAGATGTTTGCGGAAAGAAACCAGAGCACCCGCCAACCACCCACACTGTTGGTTTATTGTTTTCTCCGTTGAATAGGAACTCGAATAAATATAATTATCAAACCAACAGTCGCACAGAAATACAGTTTTGAGACTATGTTTTTCTCACTACTTCCATTAAATGACCGTTACCGTTTTTCACTCACGCACGCAAACAAGCAGGCAAGCAAACACACACACACACTTATATATAGGTACATGTATATTATTACACATACTTCACGGGTCGAAGAAAATTGCCCATATAAATACTACCAGAGAGCGCAAACACAAAGGGACATTTTTTCACCTGCAGGCAACATTGTGATCCTATGAGTGATCAGCCATAAATAGTTGCCATTTTAAATTTCATTCGGTCTTCCCCCCACCCACCCCCCATAATCCCCCCCTTTTTTGACACTGTAACAATGCTATTTCCAAAAAAAATGGGGTCCACTCCGCAGGAAAATACCCCCCCC
>NW_004797541.1:237728-238945 GCF_000002075.1 Aplysia californica | reverse complement strand
CAATCACGGCGTCTCACGTTCCCCTTATCCGAAAAAGGAAAAGAAGAAAACAGAAATCTTGAGACTGCTTCTGGCAGAACGAAAGGGTGTCTAAAATCTACTTTGGAGTTGGGCATATATGGACACAATAATTGTTTTTTAGACCATGGAGAATGGCGCCTCATCGCCTTTTTATTTCGGTTGAGGGGTTTTCGTTGCTGTTGTGTTGTTTTTTTTAGGACAGTGCAATTTAGGAGGCGGGCTTCCATATATCTGTCTGTCAGAGCCAGACCGGGCTGAGAGACTCAACATTTCAGCAGAAAGACCGGGATATTCGATAAAAGCGCTGAAGATTAGATGTATTACTACTGAGCTAAATACAAAGAAAAGAACTGACGGGGAAGATATGGACGGCAGATGTTTGACAGGAGAGAAGAAGCAACCATTCCAGAGTGCCCACAAAACTCCCATAGACGATGGACAGGGCGACAAAACGAAAACCCCTGGTGGACGGGAAAGTCGGAAAGACATCGAAGAAAGGCTTTCTCCAAGCCCAACTCGGATCTTTAATAGATACAATACACAGGCAACTCGAGCAGCGGCAGAAATAGCAGTAGAAACACCAACAGTTCCAACAACTTTAAAAAATACAAGACGGACAGATAGATAATGGATAAAAGAAGAGTAGTAAACAAGTTGAGCCTTCCATTGGCACCTCCAACCACCTAGCAAAAGCGCCAACATTTCTTTTTGTTCTCGATTCTTCTTTGTAAAACATAAGCAATACAAACAAAGACAGCTCCTTTGGCTCTTTTCAGGTGAAATCTGCCAAAGCGTTTCAGTTAGTTTCACTGGCTGCCAGACAACACAGCACTGAGTTCCACAAGCACCGCGCTGGTTTCGTGGACACAAAAGCTTCACAGTTTATCTATAGAAGTGACGGCTATACAAGACTACTACAAACGAATAAATCCGCTGCGTATTAGAGAGGTCTGGAACCTCAATAGTTGAAAGAGAAAGAATTGAAATCTTCATGGCAGTGAAGGAAACGGGGGCTGGGCTGCCTGTCACATTTCCACCACACTCTTTCTTCTCTTGCTGACGATGAAACTCGTGACGCGCTCATAAACATTTATGATAAAATTACCAAACTAGCAAGCCGTGTTATGTTCCAACAAAGCAATAACCTCTGTAATGGGAATCTCTCTCTCTCTCTCTCTCTCTCTCTCTCTCTCTTT
>NW_004797541.1:233284-235456 GCF_000002075.1 Aplysia californica | reverse complement strand
CCCCAACTCTCCCACAACCTTTTTTTCACTCTCAACGTTCTAGATGTCAATACGGGTTTGGGTAGAGAGAAATATGTCGACAACATAACAGTCATTTAGTGCAGGGAAGGAGTAAGACAGACAAACTACAGAGGGAAAGAAAAGAAGGACCCACCGCAGGCGCCTTCCAACCACCATGGCGGGTCAATAGGGGCATTCGGGTACTTTAGTTTCTCCCTCCAAACGATAATACAGTATTCGTATAAGCTTAGCAAAGAAACGAGACACATGAACAGGCATATATCCCTTCCCCAACTTGAAGTAAGCGGAGTTTATATGTAAATTATTTCAACAAACAAATCTGTTTTGCGTCCTTCCTTCACACTAGGCTGACAACCCCGCCGTCACTCATACCACTGCATAAAAGGTTGAGATATTACCAAACTGCAAGATCAACCATTATCCCAATCATAACTCAACAAATCAAGCCCATTATTTAAGCCGTACACTATCAATACACTAGCGCCTCGCGCGTGCACGTCGTAAAGCGCACTTGGGGTCTCTCTTAAAGGAATAAATTCCCGTGTGGTGAAAGAGTCACCAAACGCTAGTGAATGCCACAGCTCCTATGTTCAATGGAGCTTAGAGAACCCTGCAGGGCGGATTTGCATGTGACAACCTCGCCGAAATGCCCAACGGTTACCCATGGGAAAGATTAGCGCCTCGCTATGATAACGCAACAACTTTTGCACTTTCCAGCACAGGTACCACCATAACACCGGCTGCACGCAGTCGCCGCGACATTTTAAGGGACAACCGGCGAAGACAGATATACAGTACAATGTATATCTTCTAGGTACAGGAGAAAGAGTAACAGAAAGGATAATATATGGTTTATAACGAGACAAGAGAAAAACGTGTTTTTACAGACAGACACAGACAGACGTAAGCAGGAGTGCGTGTGCGGGAATCTTCACAGAAAAACGAAGACGTAATTTACTGTAGTATTAATTGAATGTTGTGATACGAGGGTGGTTCTAGTTGGTCGCTTGCACATTTCTGGCCCCTATTCATTTTTTCTATCCATTCAGCGACGCACTGCGCCTCAGCGACTCCCTTGTCCTCTTTGCCTTCATCACAGAAATATCTGCCTTTCATAATGTCAACACATGCCATTCATATCTTAAGCATCCACTTTACCTCTTGACTCAAACGACAATTCCACACAATCAGGCGCATGTTACACTGGGGAATGTTTACGACACGGTAGGTTACAAGAAACAAAGTATTTTTACTTTCTATATCCTTTTTAACACATCAAGTGGGAACACACGATATGCATTACCAGGACATGCAGGGCCCTAGACTCGTACTCTGTTGAAAATCCAAAATAAAAGGTAACAACCTGTACGTTCTAATACTATCTGAGAACCTGCGTTTGGACCAAACTAATGACATACCAATTACCTCAGAACCAGCCAAACAACTTATAAAGAAAGTGAGTGCCCTGTAACAATAATCAACAAACAGAAAGAGTCCATGTGAAAGATTTTCCGCAACTTGACCCGCAACTCAAAAGAGTACAACTCCGTTCGAGTAAAGCGAAGTATTCCAACAAGACAGCGGTCATTTTGTGTCAAGGAATAAAAAGACCGACAGACAAAAACGACCAAAGCACAGTAAAGAAGTAGGATCTGCCGGTGGCATCCTGCAACTTAGCAATTTGGAGCAGCGGAAGGGGGGGGGGATTTAACAATTTCAGCCTCCAAGTCAAGAGTTCCCTGTACGCGTACACATGTCAAACCAACTCTCCCAGACTGCCGTGATAAGATAGGCCGCTCCCACAGACAAGATGACAGGCCCGAAAGGTATCTGCCCCATTGAAACAGAACACACGCCATACACCTCGTGCGCGGGGGACAAACACGCCGTAATCATGGTCAAACAACCCCAGGAAAATACCGTTCCATTCATTCATCATCTCCTCTGAGAAGAGCCCTTCACTGTGCACATTCTACAGGAAAGCAAACAATTTATACATAATAGTTGTCACGCTTATGTGAACGCATGCAAAGAGACCAGACAAAAATCTCTAAACGAATCCTCAGCTCACATGTGGGACCCCAACCAAAAAAAAACAACAACAAACAAAAGGCCTTAAAAAACGACTCCAACACATCACCAACCTGCCCC
>NW_004797541.1:232049-233152 GCF_000002075.1 Aplysia californica | reverse complement strand
ATTAATAAATAAATAAAAGTTTTAAAAAATAACGGTGACCTGAAGTCGCATGTGTATACCCAATCATGCCATCACACAGCGGCGACTACGACTGCTGCTGCCCCAGCGGCGCCCATTACATTATAGCCTTCGAGTCGCCCGGCCCGTTATGACAGGCCCTGCCCCTGTAAGTCAACACGGCCAAACTCGGAGATCCCTGTGGGTGACATAATACACATGTACAGATAGACAGCCGGCATCCGGCATATCTGTCGCTTGACAAGACCCAAGCAGCACTTATTTCCATAAGTTGTTAGATCTAGCCCTCTAGAAGTAGCGACATTCACCATCCCTGCCCCCTCCCCCCCCCCCCAAAAAAAAAAAAAAACACACAAAAAAAACAACAGACAAACTATACGCTGTTTCCGCTCTGCCTTGAGTTAAAAGAAGAAAGAGAATACATCTGTCAGCATCATATTTGCGAGTTAATTTCACAAACCCTGAAACGTGATTTTTTCCCCCAATCTTTTCTTCCGTTTTCAGCAACACCCAGGGTACAACAAATTCCGGGTGATCATTATCTGACGAGCTTTTTTCTCTCATTAAATCGTTTAGACACGGCAGAAATATTTGTCAAACTACGAAGAACACCTGTAGCAAAACGCATAACCTTGGGCCAACCAAAAGATAAGAACAGAGTGACAATCTAATTAATGACGGTACATGATACCCCCCTTCGCGAACACTTACGGATGGGCTTTTTGTGTGTCTAACCTGGCCACCACCGTTTCGTTTGCAAACACTTATAAATGAACAACATTATAACAACACTGATCATATTGACATTCGGACGCTGTGCTGGGACAAACCGTATCGGAAAACATCGTCCAAAATTAATCGAACAGCTGTGACGGAGCGGCGTGAATAACACGGGCTAATTAGGATTTTGCGGCACGGGGGCTACCGACTACCGACTTATGGGGGTCAACATGGAGCTTGAAAAGAGTATTACAGTGGAAGCCACGAGGACACAGCAAAGGAAAGAAGAAAAAAAAGCACATCACATATATTTTATTCTCGAAAACCAACTATGACCAATACCTTGGGAATTATTTCTCTTTTTT
>NW_004797541.1:228225-230372 GCF_000002075.1 Aplysia californica | reverse complement strand
AGGGTTGTTGTTTTTTTAAGTTGTTTGTGCGGTGCTTCATTCGGAAATGGAATGCAACGGCTCTTTTTGGAGTAGGAAAAAGGCTCATACAAAAAGCTATGAAAGTATCTGCGAAACGCAATAGACAAAAGTTACAACGCGCAATCAATGTCAATGCCTCCGAATATAAGCGGGAATAATCTTCTGAGGAGACGACCATGTGAACAGATGAATTACTATATCACGGACCATGAGCAAAGCTGCAGTTACCACAATTGTACAAGCGAAAGGCCGACCCCCCAACGTATCAGCTACCAAAAAACCTCAAGAGCTGACACCAAGGTCGAAGGGGGAAACGATCTGGAAAAAGAGCTCTGGCATATTTCGGATCCGCCGCAAATAGATACGAGGCTCGACGGTTTCATTCAATATCTACAGCTAAATCGCGCCATGTTTGCGAGTGGTGGCGGTGCCGAGCCGGGCCCAGGGCGGCACAGTTGATAGCCAGGCTCGGACCCACATTGTTTGGGCGCGAAGAAGAAGAGCCCAGAGTAAACGGACGCCAAAACTGTTTGCACTCGAGGGCCACCACCGTTCGAGGGCAAGATGAAAGATACGTGTGCAACCTGCTACGTATGCCTCAGAGGACTTCCCTTTTACTCCACTGTTTGGAGAAGTGCCGTACGAGCAACAAGATTAGGCCTAAGACCACGGCAGGCGACAAATATTTGAGCACAGATCGTCACAGCGCAGCCGGAGGAACGGTGTTGATAGACAAATTACCGCAGTGCAGGCTGTCAAACGAAATATTGTGGTTTCTGGAAACATGGGCCATTCTAACGCTACACTGGGCAACACTCGTTCCACAAACAAGCATACAAAGACGACGACCGAAACAAAAAGGGCAAGGAAAGACTGTGAAAAGTTAAAGGTGTGAAATGGAAGAAATCACACCGAGAAACCATTGTTCTTGTGAACAAACCTCTCCATTTAAACAACAAACATCGCCAACACGATACCGAATCCGCAGGAAAGAAATCTGAAACCTGCCATTGTTATGAAAGCGTCAGAGAATACTCAAAGAACAAAAAGGGGGAAAAAAAGGAAGAAAGGGGGAGGGGGGTTCAAGTCCTTCTCATGCTCATAACAGCTTTTCCCAAAGCCTGCCAGCAAGGGAACGGTTTGGTCTGAGTTCAGCCAGCCTATGCCTATGCGCCAAAGGACAGAATAAATTCATTGTTAACCTGCATTGCGTTAATGTTTGTGTTTGAGTGCAAAGAGTGCACGTGTTAACGGACAGATTTGGTCGAGCAAAGGCAAGAAAACAGAAGCAAAAGCTTCGAAGGAATAAGAAAGAAAAAGACTGGCCTTACAGTGCTAACCTCGAAACAGTCTCGATAAATACAAAAATATTTTTAAAAACTTAACAAATAGACCAAAAACACGGGAAGGCAAAACTGCAAGGGCATGTGATTTTTCTCTTGATCCAATGCCAACACGGGTTAAAAATCAATTGCTCTGGGGTAGAAGATGACTCAAAACGCATACACACACGCGGCTTTCACGGGTACCTTTCCCCTCAGAGAAAAAACAATTTTTAAAAAGAAAAAAAAAAAACATCAACACAAAACAAAACAAACTTCCTCATTGAATCCTGGTGACAACATGTGTTTCTTCAACGTCGATATCTGATGCAGAAGAAAAGAAAAACAGGACCTAGAAAGAGAACCGTCATAATATATCACCTGCACCTGAAGGGTAAAATACAAGAGAAATTCGTGTCTAAAAGAAGCTGAAGCTACTTTAACCAAGTTAAATTCGAGAAAAGAGATGCACATCGACATGGGATTGGTCAGTAAGAGCTGGAAAAGAGCAAGACAGACAAAAACAAGAGAGGCACAGTAAAGAAGAAGTGGCACCCTCCAACCATCTACATTTAAAACCAGTACAAACAGTTAAACATTAAACATTAAAAAAAATAAAAACGTAGATCCCTTGATTGCTCTTCTGTTTTTCCAAATTTTCATTTTGAGTATCAGAGGACTGTGTAGCTCTCCAATCTGCAGTCCTCAGATCCCCTCCTTCAGACCACTTGACTTACACGACTACTAGCAGAAAAAGACCCATGCAATGGAGAAGGGGGGGGGGGTGAAGAAAACGTATGTGAT